>NW_028148050.1:0-96179 GCF_008360975.1 Lichenostomus cassidix | reverse complement strand
CTTCTGCCTCCTCCAGCATCTTTTGCAGATGCTCAACCTCCAAGACCTTCTGCCCGGATAGTTCCTGGGCTTCCCTCACATCTTGCTGAGCTCTATGGAGAACTGTTTCCTGCATCTCCCTCAAGGCTGCCAGCTGAGATGTCAACTCTTCCATCTCAAGTCGAAGGGAACAAAGCAGTCAGAGCAGTCCTGTCACTGTCAGCCACAGTCTCCTGCCTCGGGTCCCAGCTGCAAAAGACAGACAAAGAGAATGGTCACTCATTCCATCTCTCGCTTTGCTTTTCATCCCAGATGTGGACTCCTGCCCCAGGGGCTGGCACAGGCTGCCCCTCTCTGCCTGCCTCTCGGGATGCTGCAGACCTTTGCTGGGCTCCCCTTGACGCTGCCTCTTTCCCAGCTCCCTCAGCCCATCCCAGCTTCCTTCTGCCCTTCCCCGACCTCTTGCAGCTCCACTCGAGTGTTCCTTTGGGGAGGAGCTGCGAGAACTGCAGCCACCATTTCAGTCTTCCCTAAGCAGGATTTAGGCAGTGCCGTGAGGATGTGCTCTCCGTCAGGGAGAAAGGGAAGAGCAAGATGGCTTCTTTCCGGTCTAGACCAGAGGACCACCCAAGATGGCCTCTTTCCGGTGACCGGTCGGAGGACCACTCAAGATGGCCTCCTTTTGGCGCACGCCAGAAGGAGTACAGGGTGTGAAAGGGCAGCAATCCTCTGCCAGAGGCCTCCTGCTGCTGGGCTGGGCAATGGAGACCCACAGGATGGTGCTGGGACAGGAAGCGCAGCCACGGTTTGTGTGGGCATCAGACGAGTTGCAGAGCAGCTTGGGCAGTGCCCAGCCAAAGAGTGGCAGCCTAGGGCAGGATCATCCCCAAGTCCCAGCTGCCATGGAGCAGATGCCAAGGTGGAGCAGATAGCCACAGTGCTGCCAGCTGCAGATGTGGGAACTGGGTTCCCTTCTTGCTGTGCTTGCACGGTGGACAGAGGAATTAGCTTTGGGCTGGAGGGAAATGGAACAGGCCCTTAGTCCCTGGTGCTTCAGTCCTTGTGACTGGGGTGTCAGAGAGGGGACGGTGACACCTCCTTTTCTGAATGGTTGGACACCATGCTTGTGAAGGGCTTTTCCAACAGAAATGATTCCATGAGTGTCTGATTGTTGCACGTGCTGAGCCTCCTTTTAAATTCCCTGACAGGACATGGTTTCTGGAGGGCAGAAAGCCAGTGCTGCTGTCTTTTCAAGCTGGGAGCTGTGGGAGGGATGAAGTTTCACATGTTTCAGTGAGGAGCTTGCCTGGGACTTCATCTTGAAGACTTTTCCTCCCCTCCTCAGGCAAGTGAGCGGGAAAGGTACCATGTAGAGATGCTGAAGATGGTGGAGCAATGGGGAAAAAGCAAAGGCAGAGAGAGAGCAGGAGCACTATGAAACTGGCCATGCTGTGACTGTCATCTCTCCACTCCACTCCACGTGGGTCTTGGCAATGCTGAGCCTTAAATCTGATGCTGTCTGGAGCAGCAACCTTGAACTCATGTTACGAGGCAGGTTCCTGCACCCCAGCTGCCCAGCAGCAAGGCTGTGGGGACACGGGCGTGGCGGTGCAGGTGTTGGGGCCGGCAGGGAGCAGGGATGGGGGGAGAGCCAGGGGAGGGTCCCTCCAACAGCCCACGGAATGTTGGACTTTGCATCCTAGCAACCATCAACAGCCCATGGAATGTTGGTGTTTTCATCATGGCAACAATCAACAGCTCCTGGGTATTGGGTTTTGGACCCTAGAGCTGCCAACAGCACTTGAGCGTTGGGGCTTAGACCTTGCAAAGGCCACCTGCACTTGGGTCTTGTGCCGTTGAGCCTGCAAAGGCCAACGGCCTTTGGACATTGGGGTTTAGACCCACTGGCTACTAAAGCAGGAGTGTAAGCAAAATACAAGAACACTTTCTATTGTTCTGGTGTCTTAATCCCTAGATTAGTTTTTACCCATTTTATCTCTGCTGGGTGAAATGTGAGTGTGGTTTTCTGTGAAACAGACATGTACTCACTTTCTATTTGGGCTTGATACTCTTGACCATTGATATAGGTTATTGATGTGACAGGGAATTTAACAGATCATGTGTTTCGACCCTTCATACACATCAAGGGGGTTTGTGTCTCAGCCACTACACAGTTGTTTAATATTGGTACAGCCTCAGATAAACGGTCAACCCACTTCTTATAGGAGTTGTCTCCAAGATGCTTTAGTAAGCCATTTAGGCGTTCAACAAGGCCAGCTCCTTGCGGTTGGTTCAGCAGGCACAAAACGCAGTTTATTGCCCGGTCCTCTGCCCAAGCCTGTACTTGGTGATTCTTGAATGTGACCCATTATTTGACTGGATTTTTACAGGTGTCCTATAGTATAATTCCATGGTAGCTAAAGAACGGATTGTTGTATAGCTGTTGCTGTACCTGCTTGGAACTAGCTGCAGGCCGGGAGCTCAACAGCGCCCCTGCTGGTTGTGACCATAACTGCACCAAAGGGAAGGGTGACAGCCAAGGGGCATCTGCCACAGGGTTTCTGTTTTTTCTTTGTTGTTGCTACTGCTGTTAGTTGTTTATTTACTTTGTTATACATAAAGGACATACATATACTATTATACATATTTACTTTTTTATATATACATATTATACATATTTATTTTTATACATTTATACATATACATTTTTATACATACGTATTATACATATTTACATATTTACTTTGCAACACAGTTATACATATTTACTTTGTTATACATATTTACTTTGTATGAAGCATTGATACCAAATATTTACAGTTAGATATATTTACAGTTTTAAATATATTTACAGTTTTAAAGGAAATTATATATTTTCACAAAATGATTGTATTTTTCTACTAATCCTACTAATCTACTATGCTACTCATCTACAAATCTACCACGCTACTCTACATCTTCACATTCACTCCATTCCTTCTCCAGGTTCTGCAGCACCTTGCTCTGATCTTCTGCCTCCTCCAGCATCTTTTGCAGATGCTCAACCTCCAAGACCTTCTGCCCGGATAGTTCCTGGGCTTCCCTCGCATCTTGCTGAGCTCTATGGAGAACTGTTTCCTGCATCTCCCTCGAGGCTGCCAGCTGAGATGTCAACTCTTCCATCTCAAGTCGAAGGGAACAAAGCAGTCAGAGCAGTCCTGTCACTGTCAGCCACAGTCTCCTGCCTCGGGTCCCAGCTGCAAAAGACAGACAAAGAGAATGGTCACTCATTCCATCTCTCGCTTTGCTTCTCATCCCAGATCTGGACTCCTGCCCCAGGGGCTGGCACAGGCTGCCCCTCTCTGCCTGCCTCTCGGGATGCTGCAGACCTTTGCTGGGCTCCCCTTGACGCTGCCTCTTTCCCAGCTCCCTCAGCCCATCCCAGCTTCCTTCTGCCCTTCCCCGACCTCTTGCAGCTCCACTCGAGTGTTCCTTTGGGGAGGAGCTGCGAGAACTGCAGCCAGCATTTCAGTCTTCCCTAAGCAGGATTTAGGCAGTGCCGTGAGGATGTGCTCTCCGTCAGGGAGAAAGGGAAGAGCAAGATGGCTTCTTTCCGGTCTAGACCAGAGGACCACCCAAGATGGCCTCTTTCCGGTGACCGGTCGGAGGACCACTCAAGATGGCCTCCTTTTGGCGCACGCCAGAAGGAGTACAGGGTGTGAAAGGGCAGCAATCCTCTGCCAGAGGCCTCCTGCTGCTGGGCTGGGCAATGGAGACCCACAGGATGGTGCTGGGACAGGAAGCGCAGCCACGGTTTGTGTGGGCATCAGACGAGTTGCAGAGCAGCTTGGGCAGTGCCCAGCCAAAGAGTGGCAGCCCAGGGCAGGATCATCCCCAAGTCCCAGCTGCCATGGAGCAGATGCCAAGGTGGAGCAGATAGCCACAGTGCTGCCAGCTGCAGATGTGGGAACTGGGTTCCCTTCTTGCTGTGCTTGCACGGTGGACAGGAATTAGCTTTGGGCTGGAGGGAAATGGAACAGGCCCTTAGTCCCTGGTGCTTCAGTCCTTGTGACTGGGGTGTCAGAGAGGGGAAGGTGACACCTCCTTTTCTGAATGGTTGGACACCATGCTTGTGAAGGGCTTTTCCAACAGAAATGATTCCATGAGTGTCTGATTGTTGCACGTGCTGAGCCTCCTTTTAAATTCCCTGACAGGACATGGTTTCTGGAGGGCAGAAAGCCAGTGCTGCTGTCTTTTCAAGCTGGGAGCTGTGGGAGGGATGAAGTTTCACATGTTTCAGTGAGGAGCTTGCCTGGGACTTCATCTTGAAGACTTTTCCTCCCCTCCTCAGGCAAGTGAGCGGGAAAGGTACCATGTAGAGATGCTGAAGATGGTGGAGCAATGGGAAAAAGCAAAGGCAGAGAGAGAGCAGGAGAACTATGAAACTGGCCATGCTGTGACTGTCATCTCTCCACTCCACTCCACGTGGGTCTTGGCAATGCTGAGCCTTAAATCTGATGCTGTCTGGAGCAGCAACCTTGAACTCATGTTACGAGGCAGGTCCCTGCACCCCAGCTGCCCAGCAGCAAGGCTGTGGGGACACGGGCGTGGCGGTGCAGGTGTTGGGGCCGGCAGGGAGCAGGGATGGGGGGAGAGCCAGGGGAGGGTTCCTCCAACAGCCCATGGAATGTTGGACTTTGCATCCTAGCAACCATCAACAGCCCATGGAATGTTGGTGTTTTCATCATGGCAACAATCAACAGCTCCTGGGTATTGGGTTTTGGACCCTAGAGCTGCCAACAGCACTTGAGCGTTGGGGCTTAGACCTCGGAAAGGCCACCTGCACTTGGGTCTTGTGCCGTTGAGCCTGCAAAGGCCAACGGCCTTTGGACATTGGGGTTTAGACCCACTGGCTACTAAAGCAGGAGTGTAAGCAAAATACAAGAACACTTTCTATTGTTCTGGTGTCTTAATCCCTAGATTAGTTTTTACCCATTTTATCTCTGCTGGGTGAAATGTGAGTGTGGTTTTCTGTGAAACAGACAGGTACTCACTTTCTATTTGGGCTTGATACTCTTGACCATTGATATAGGTTATTGATGTGACAGGGAATTTAACAGATCATGTGTTTCGACCCTTCATACACATCAAGGGGGTTTGTGTCTCAGCCACTACACAGTTGTTTAATATTGGTACAGCCTCAGATAAATGGTCAACCCACTTCTTATAGGAGTTGTCTCCAAGATGCTTTAGTAAGCCATTTAGGCGTTCAACAAGGCCAGCTCCTTGCGGTTGGTTCAGCAGGCACAAAACGCAGTTTATTGCCCGGTCCTCTGCCCAAGCCTGTACTTGGTGATTCTTGAATGTGACCCATTATTTGACTGGATTTTTACAGGTGTCCTATAGTATAATTCAATGGTAGCTAAAGAACGGATTGTTGTATAGCTGTTGCTGTACCTGCTTGGAACTAGCTGCAGGCCGGGAGCTCAACAGCGCCCCTGCTGGTTGTGACCATAACTGCACCAAAGGGAAGGGTGACAGCCAAGGGACATCTGCCACAGGGTTTCTGTTTTTTCTTTGTTGTTGCTACTGCTGTTAGTTGTTTATTTACTTTGTTATACATAAAGGACATACATATACTATTATACATATTTACTTTTTTATATATACATATTATACATATTTATTTTTATACATTTATACATATACATTTTTATACATACGTATTATACATATTTACATATTTACTTTGTAACACAGTTATACATATTTACTTTGTTATACATATTTACTTTGTATGAAGCATTGATACCAAATATTTACAGTTAGATATATTTACAGTTTTAAATATATTTACAGTTTTAAAGGAAATTATATATTTTCACAAAATGATTGTATTTTCCTACTAATCCTACTAATCTACTATGCTACTCATCTACAAATCTACCACGCTACTCTACATCTTCACATTCACTCCATTCCTTCTCCAGGTTCTGCAGCACCTTGCTCTGATCTTCTGCCTCCTCCAGCATCTTTTGCAGATGCTCAACCTCCAAGACCTTCTGCCCGGATAGTTCCTGGGCTTCCCTCACATCTTGCTGAGCTCTATGGAGAACTGTTTCCTGCATCTCCCTCGAGGCTGCCAGCTGAGATGTCAACTCTTCCATCTCAAGTCGAAGGGAACAAAGCAGTCAGAGCAGTCCTGCCACTGTCAGCCACAGTCTCCTGCCTCGGGTCCCAGCTGCAAAAGACAGACAAAGAGAATGGTCACTCATTCCATCTCTCGCTTTGCTTCTCATCCCAGATCTGGACTCCTGCCCCAGGGGCTGGCACAGGCTGCCCCTCTCTG
Source organism: Lichenostomus cassidix (assembly GCF_008360975.1). Classification (NCBI taxonomy): domain Eukaryota; kingdom Metazoa; phylum Chordata; class Aves; order Passeriformes; family Meliphagidae; genus Lichenostomus; species Lichenostomus cassidix. The sequence goes on along the minus strand of NW_028148050.1, from coordinate 89,872 downwards.
CCTGCCTCTCGGGATGCTGCAGACCTTTGCTGGGCTCCCCTTGACGCTGCCTCTTTCCCAGCTCCCTCAGCCCATCCCAGCTTCCTTCTGCCCTTCCCCGACCTCTTGCAGCTCCACTCGAGTGTTCCTTTGGGGAGGAGCTGCAAGAACTGCAGCCAGCATTTCAGTCTTCCCTAAGCAGGATTTAGGCAGTGCCGTGAGGATGTGCTCTCCGTCAGGGAGAAAGGGAAGAGCAAGATGGCTTCTTTCCGGTCTAGACCAGAGGACCACCCAAGATGGCCTCTTTCCGGTGACCGGTCGGAGGACCACTCAAGATGGCCTCCTTTTGGCCCACGCCAGAAGGAGTACCAAGGGAAGGGGGGGTCACATTCTGCGTTCTAAGGGAGGTTTCCACCTTTCTTAGCAGACACCTGTCTTTTAAACACATAACAGGGAACAGCCCAGGCCTCTGGACAGAAAATAGCACAAGAACCTCACCAGGCCAGAGAGAAGCGAGTCTGATCTTTTCCACAAAAGCACTTCGTATCAAGCATTGATACGAAATATTTACGGTTATATATATTTACAGTTTTAAAGGAAATTATATATTTTAACAAAATGACGGTATTTATACTCTACTTCTACTAGTCTACAAGTCTGCCATTCTAGTCTACTAGTCTACAAGTCTTTGGACCTGATAATTGATAATTTCCCTTGTGCCTGCTGGGCTGCTGCTTTCTCCTGTGTTCCTCTACCTTTCATTCTTGTGGAAAACACTTATTCCTCCTTTCCTGCCTCCCTGGTGTTGGGTTCTGTGCTGGGTGCTGTGTGCCCTTCCAGGTGGCTCATGACATCTCCATGAGAACAGAACATGATGTGGAATCTCCTGGATGGCAGGAGAAATGAGTCGTGGATAATCCGCTTCTCCCGCTAGAATTAGAGGCAAAGCAAACCGCGGGGAGGAAAGTTTTTAACTTGTTCTCAGGGAGATTCTCCCCCAGAGTTTTCATCCATGGGGGAAGTTTTCAGCCATGTTTTTGGGTGGGAATTTGCCTGTCAAGGGGACACAGAGCGGGACGGTGCAGGCAGGGAGATGCTGTACCTCTCAGTTCAGTTGGAGTTTTCCTCAGTCTCTCTGAGCAGCACTGGCACATCCCTTGGCCTCTCCACACCTTTGTTTCTGGCAGTGCTGGCGTCTCCACAAGGTTTAGGTGGGGATAGAAACACCTTTTACCAGGTTTCCTATTGCCAGATGAGGACATTCCCATTTCCCTGTGGGGCTGGGCCCTATTTCCCTTTCAAAGCTGCTGTTTCTCTGCCATCATAAAATCTGCAGGAGTTTGAAATCCCTTCCCGGGACTCTGCTGTGTGCTCCAGCTAAATCCACTCAGTACCCCACTTCATCTGCTTCCTTGTAAGACTTCAGTAAGCAACCTTTTGCCTCATTGAAGGCAAATAAAAACTTGCTGGAATATTTACTGTCTGAGGAGTTTCTGTGTGATAATATAAACTTTCACCCATTTCTTCTATTTTTAGTTACAAATAAATTAATAAATACAGGAGGAGGGAAGCAAGTGGGTCTCACTCAGCATCCCCGATCCTCATGAAACGGGAAAAAGAACCCACAGGAGACACCTCAATGATCCTCTTCACTGTGAAACAAGGAGGCAGGGGTTTGGATGCTGTTACTAAAAATAGTGGGGAAAGATTCAGCATAAAATCAGATGTTTTCACCCCAGCTCTGCCACTCATCTGCTTTGGGAGCAGGGGTGGTTTGACTTTGTGCCTCAGTTTGGCCTTCTGTATGGACACATCCCTGCTCCTTCCCAGTGTGTGTTGAGGGACAGCAGAGCACAGTCCTGCACCCTTAAGTGTCACAAAGGATGAAAACCTTTGGGAAAGTCCCTGTAACGTCCTTGTCCATGTGTGATCCCTTTCCAAATGTAAATACTATGGCACTCGTCTGTAAGGAAATATTGGAGCCAAAAACTGAATAGTTCTGTCTATCTATCTATCTATCTATCTATCTATCTATCTATCTATCTATCTATCTATCTACTGATTCATCTATGTGTATCTCAATTTAAAAGATCCATTTGATTTCCCTTTTTGTGCTCTCAAATCCATGAGGTTTCACAGAGCCCCTAAAACAGGGGATGGAGCTGGGGAAGGTCTGGAGCACAGGTGTGACAAGGAGCAGCTGAGGGAGCTGTGGGGGGCTCAGCCTGGAGAAAAGGAGGCTCAGAGGGCACCCTGTGGCTCTCTACAACTCCCTGTGACGGGAAGGCTTCTGAATTGTCCAGGCCAGCCGTGTGGGTTGGTTTAACACAAGCGGAGCCTGAGGGTGTGAAAGGGCAGCAATCCTCTGCCAGAGGCCTCCTGCTGCTGGGCTGGGCAGTGGAGACCCACAGGATGGTGCTGGGACAGGAAGCGCAGCCACGGTTTGTGTGGGCATCAGACGAGTTGCAGAGCAGCTTGGGCAGTGCCCAGCCAAAGAGTGGCAGCCCAGGGCAGGATCATCCCCAAGTCCCAGCTGCCATGGAGCAGATGCCAAGGTGGAGCAGATAGCCACAGTGCTGCCAGCTGCAGATGTGGGAACTGGGTTCCCTTCTTGTTGTGCTTGCACGGTGGACAGAGGAATTAGCTTTGGGCTGGAGGGAAATGGAACAGGCCCTTAGTCCCTGGTGCTTCAGTCCTTGTGACTGGGGTGTCAGAGAGGGGAAGGTGACACCTCCTTTCCTGAATGGTTGGACACCATGCTTGTGAAGGGCTTTTCCAACAGAAATGATTCCATGAGTGTCTGATTGTTGCACGTGCTGAGCCTCCTTTTAAATTCCCTGACAGGACATGGTTTCTGGAGGGCAGAAAGCCAGTGCTGCTGTCTTTTCAAGCTGGGAGCTGTGGGAGGGATGAAGTTTCACATGTTTCAGTGAGGAGCTTGCCTGGGACTTCATCTTGAAGACTTTTCCTCCCCTCCTCAGGCAAGTGAGCGGGAAAGGTACCATGTAGAGATGCTGAAGATGGTGGAGCAATGGGAAAAAGCAAAGGCAGAGAGAGAGCAGGAGCACTATGAAACTGGCCATGCTGTGACTGTCATCTCTCCACTCCACTCCACGTGGGTCTTGGCAATGCTGAGCCTTAAATCTGATGCTGTCTGGAGCAGCAACCTTGAACTCATGTTACGAGGCAGGTCCCTGCACCCCAGCTGCCCAGCAGCAAGGCTGTGGGGACACGGGCGTGGCGGTGCAGGTGTTGGGGCCAGCAGGGAGCAGGGATGGGGGGAGAGTCAGGGGAGGGTCCCTCCAACAGCCCATGGAATGTTGGACTTTGCATCCTAGCAACCATCAACAGCCCATGGAACGTTGGTGTTTTCATCATGGCAACAATCAACAGCTCCTGGGTATTGGGTTTTGGACCCTAGAGCTGCCAACAGCACTTGAGCGTTGGGGCTTAGACCTCGCAAAGGCCACCTGCACTTGGGTCTTGTGCCGTTGAGCCTGCAAAGGCCAACGGCCTTTGGACATTGGGGTTAGACCCTGAAAAGGCCAACGGCCTTTGGACATTGGGGTTTAGACCCTGCAATGACCAACAGCATTTGGACACTGGCATTGGTCAGTGCTCGTGCCAAGGGGCAGATGGAGACCTGGCGGGTGAGTGAGAAAGCTGCTGCTGTATTTGTGCCAAGCCTAGCAGGGGCCTGGGTGGGCCTGGGCTGTGCCACGGGGAAAACTTCCCTTTCGGAATAACAAGGGAGATTAACAGCTGGCTGTTCCACAGCTGGCAGCAGCTTTGGTGCTGGCTGTGGGGAAGGGCCTGGGAGGGAATGGGGTCTCCTGGCCATCCCAGAGCACACCCACATCTCCTCCTCTGTCCCTGTCTCACTGGAGGCCGTGGGCACAAACGAGGGAGCAGCTTTTCATTGCCTTCCCCTCAGCCCAATTTATAGCACAGTGTCAGTGCTTCCCATAGACAAGAATGGGTTTCTCCCAGACATCTCTGAGATGATCCCCAGTGAGGCCACGAGGATGATAGGAAGATGGGCTCCAAGGGCTGGAGCCCCCGTGCCAAGGGAAAAGGACACGAGAGTTGGGGTTGTCCATCCTGGAAAAGGTTCCAGGGTGACCTCAGAGCCCCTTCCAATGCATGAAGAGGCTGCAAGAGAGCTGGAGTGGGACTTTAGCCAGGGGTCTGCAGGGAGAGGACAAGGGACAGTGGGGTCCCACTGAGTGAGGGCAGGCTTTGATGGGATACTGGAAGGGAATTCTTCCCTGTGAGGCTGGTGAGGCCCTGGCAGAGGTTTCCCAGAGAAGCTGTGGCTGCCCCTGGATCCCTGGAAGTGTTCAAGGCCAGCTTGGATGGGGCACTGGGCACCTCCCCTTCTGGTGTTCTTAGAAGAAGTGATGAGACGCCTTCCAGGATGTTCATTTGTGCTGCTGTTTAGCTAGTGGGCTGAAAATATTCCCAAGGAGGAGAGGAAGAGCTCAGCTAGAATTGCTGTGCTCTGGGACAGGCTGGGAAGCATTTAGAGGCGACTGCCTCAGGGGTAATCTTGCAGTCTGAGTGTGCTGTTCCCTGTGCTCTTCCAGGGAGCTCGAGGGTTTTCTCACCAGGGACGTTCCTCCAGAGCCCCTGAGGTTCCTCCAGAGCCCTGGCTTGGGTTTTGAACCTGGTTCTCCATGAATGGACACCACTTCTTGAGGAATCCAAAGAGGCATCTCAATGGTACTTGGGAATAGAAACAGAATGTCTGACTAACAGCTGAATGTGGGCTTTCAGGTGCTGTTAGATGACAGTGATGGCATGGCCAGTTTCATTAGAGACCGTTTCCAGAGTGTACACTCTAGCAACATCCTGTCAACTCCGACAGGAGAGGAGAGGGAGAGGGAGAGGGAGAGGGAGAGGGAGAGGGAGAGGGAGAGGGAGAGGGAGAGGGAGAGGGAGAGGAGAGGAGAGGAGAGGAGAGGAGAGGAGAGGAGAGGAGAGGAGAGGAGAGGAGAGCGAAGAGGGAGAGGGAGAGGGAGAGGGAGAGGGAGAGGGAGAGGGAGAGGGAGAGGGAGAGCTCATTTGGGGTCGCCTCAACCTCCGGGGACAGGGGGTAGTGGTGCGGGTGGGGGCAGGAGCTCCACTACTTGGGCAGTATAAACCAGCATAGCCCAGTGCAGACTGGGGCAGGAGGGGAAAGTTCAGCCTCACAAGGAGGCACCGGGAGCGAGGCACGGGAGGCGCGGCAGAACTTGCCGCCTCAGCCCAAGCCCCTCGTTGATTGACAAGTGGGGGCGGCTCGCGCCCGAAGCGCGGGAGGGCAAAGCGCCTTCAGGGATTGGCTGGGCGGGACGGGGGGCGGGGCGCGAGCGGTTCCCGCCTCAGCCGAAGTGCCCTCAGCGATTGGCTGGGCAGAGTCACGGGGCCAGGGCCGGAGGTGTCGCAGTGAAGGTGGCTTTGTGAACGCCATGCGGTGCCACCAGAGAGAGAAAACACAAAGGTGTCTGCGCGCAGCAGCGGGACGCAGAGGGAGAGGGAGAGGGAGACGGAAGAAGCCAGGTTTCCTATTGCCAGATGAGGACATTCCCATTTCCCCGTGGGGCTGGGCCCTATTTCCCTTTCAAAGCTGCTGTTTCTCTGCCATCATAAAATCTGCAGGAGTTTGAAATCCCTTCCCGGGACTCTGCTGTGTGCTCCAGCTAAATCCACTCAGTACCCCACTTCATCTGCTTCCTTGTAAGACTTCAGTAAGCAACCTTTTGCCTCATTGAAGGCAAATAAAAACTTGCTGGAGTATTTACTGTCTGAGGAGTTTCTGTGTGATAATATAAACTTTCACCCATTTCTTCTATTTTTAGTTACAACTAAATTAATAAATACAGGAGGAGGGAAGCAAGTGGGTCTCACTCAGCATCCCCGATCCTCATGAAACGGGAAAAAGAACCCACAGGAGACACCTCAATGATCCTCTTCACTGTGAAACAAGGAGGCAGGGGTTTGGATGCTGTTACTAAAAACAGTGGGGAAAGATTCAGCATAAAATCAGATGTTTTCACCCCAGCTCTGCCACTCATCTGCTTTGGGAGCAGGGGTGGTTTGACTTTGTGCCTCAGTTTGGCCTTCTGTATGGACACGTCCCTGCTCCTTCCCAGTGTGTGTTGAGGGACAGCAGAGCACAGTCCTGCACCCTTAAGTGTCACAAAGGATGAAAACCTTTGGGAAAGTCCCTGTAACGCCCTTGTCCATGTGTGATTCCTTTCCAAATGTAAATATGGAACTCGTCTGTAAGGAAATATTGGAGCCAAAAACTGAATAGTTCTGTCTATCTATCTATCTATATCTATCTATCTATCTATCTATCTATCTATCTATCTATCTATCTACTGATTCATCTATGTGTATCTCAATTTAAAAGATCCATTTGATTTCCCTTTTTGTGCTCTCAAATCCATGAGGTTTCACAGAGCCCCTAAAACAGGGGATGGAGCTGGGGAAGGTCTGGAGCACAGGTGTGACAAGGAGCAGCTGAGGGAGCTGTGGGGGGCTCAGCCTGGAGAAAAGGAGGCTCAGAGGGCACCCTGTGGCTCTCTACAACTCCCTGTGACGGGAAGGCTTCTGAATTGTCCAGGCCAGCCGTGTGGGTTGGTTTAACACAAGCGGAGCCTGAGGGTGTGAAAGGGCAGCAATCCTCTGCCAGAGGCCTCCTGCTGCTGGGCTGGGCAATGGAGACCCACAGGATGGTGCTGGGACAGGAAGCGCAGCCACGGTTTGTGTGGGCATCAGACGAGTTGCAGAGCAGCTTGGGCAGTGCCCAGCCAAAGAGTGGCAGCCCAGGGCAGGATCATCCCCAAGTCCCAGCTGCCATGGAGCAGATGCCAAGGTGGAGCAGATAGCCACAGTGCTGCCAGCTGCAGATGTGGGAACTGGGTTCCCTTCTTGCTGTGCTTGCACGGTGGACAGAGGAATTAGCTTTGGGCTGGAGGGAAATGGAACAGGCCCTTAGTCCCTGGTGCTTCAGTCCTTGTGACTGGGGTGTCAGAGAGGGGAAGGTGACACCTCCTTTTCTGAATGGTTGGACACCATGCTTGTGAAGGGCTTTTCCAACAGAAATGATTCCATGAGTGTCTGATTGTTGCACGTGCTGAGCCTCCTTTAAATTCCCTGACAGGACATGGTTTCTGGAGGGCAGAAAGCCAGTGCTGTTGTCTTTTCAAGCTGGGAGCTGTGGGAGGGATGAAGTTTCACATGTTTCAGTGAGGAGCTTGCCTGGGACTTCATCTTGAAGACTTTTCCTCCCCTCCTCAGGCAAGTGAGCGGGAAAGGTACCATGTAGAGATGCTGAAGATGGTGGAGCAATGGGAAAAAGCAAAGGCAGAGAGAGAGCAGGAGCACTATGAAACTGGCCATGCTGTGACTGTCATCTCTCCACTCCACTCCACGTGGGTCTTGGCAATGCTGAGCCTTAAATCTGATGCTGTCTGGAGCAGCAACCTTGAACTCATGTTACGAGGCAGGTCCCTGCACCCCAGCTGCCCAGCAGCAAGGCTGTGGGGACACGGGCGTGGCGGTGCAGGTGTTGGGGCCGGCAGGGAGCAGGGATGGGGGGAGAGCCAGGGGAGGGTCCCTCCAACAGCCCACGGAATGTTGGACTTTGCATCCTAGCAACCATCAACAGCCCATGGAATGTTGGTGTTTTCATCATGGCAACAATCAACAGCTCCTGGGTATTGGGGTTTGGACCCTAGAGCTGCCAACAGCACTTGAGCGTTGGGGCTTAGACCTTGCAAAGGCCACCTGCACTTGGGTCTTGTGCCGTTGAGCCTGCAAAGGCCAACGGCCTTTGGACATTGGGGTTTAGACCCACTGGCTACTAAAGCAGGAGTGTAAGCAAAATACAAGAACACTTTCTATTGTTCTGGTGTCTTAATCCCTAGATTAGTTTTTACCCATTTTATCTCTGCTGGGTGAAATGTGAGTGTGGTTTTCTGTGAAACAGACAGGTACTCACTTTCTATTTGGGCTTGATACTCTTGACCATTGATATAGGTTATTGATGTGACAGGGAATTTAACAGATCATGTGTTTCGACCCTTCATACACATCAAGGGGGTTTGTGTCTCAGCCACTACACAGTTGTTTAATATTGGTACAGCCTCAGATAAATGGTCAACCCACTTCTTATAGGAGTTGTCTCCAAGATGCTTTAGTAAGCCATTTAGGCGTTGAACAAGGCCAGCTCCTTGCGGTTGGTTCAGCAGGCACAAAACGCAGTTTATTGCCCGGTCCTCTGCCCAAGCCTGTACTTGGTGATTCTTGAATGTGACCCATTATTTGACTGGATTTTTACAGGTGTCCTATAGTATAATTCCATGGTAGCTAAAGAACGGATTGTTGTATAGCTGTTGCTGTACCTGCTTGGAACTAGCTGCAGGCCGGGAGCTCAACAGCGCCCCTGCTGGTTGTGACCATAACTGCACCAAAGGGAAGGGTGACAGCCAAGGGGCATCTGCCACAGGGTTTCTGTTTTTTCTTTGTTGTTGCTACTGCTGTTAGTTGTTTATTTACTTTGTTATACATAAAGGACATACATATACTATTATACATATTTACTTTTTTATATATACATATTATACATATTTATTTTTATACATTTATACATATACATTTTTATACATACGTATTATACATATTTACATATTTACTTTGTAACACAGTTATACATATTTACTTTGTTATACATATTTACTTTGTATGAAGCATTGATACCAAATATTTACAGTTAGATATATTTACAGTTTTAAATATATTTACAGTTTTAAAGGAAATTATATATTTTCACAAAATGATTGTATTTTTCTACTAATCCTACTAATCTACTATGCTACTCATCTACAAATCTACCACGCTACTCTACATCTTCACATTCACTCCATTCCTTCTCCAGGTTCTGCAGCACCTTGCTCTGATCTTCTGCCTCCTCCAGCATCTTTTGCAGATGCTCAACCTCCAAGACCTTCTGCCCGGATAGTTCCTGGGCTTCCCTCGCATCTTGCTGAGCTCTATTGAGAACTGTTTCCTGCATCTCCCTCGAGGCTGCCAGCTGAGATGTCAACTCTTCCATCTCAAGTCGAAGGGAACAAAGCAGTCAGAGCAGTCCTGTCACTGTCAGCCACAGTCTCCTGCCTCGGGTCCCAGCTGCAAAAGACAGACAAAGAGAATGGTCACTCATTCCATCTCTCGCTTTGCTTTTCATCCCAGATGTGGACTCCTGCCCCAGGGGCTGGCACAGGCTGCCCCTCTCTGCCTGCCTCTCGGGATGCTGCAGACCTTTGCTGGGCTCCCCTTGACGCTGCCTCTTTCCCAGCTCCCTCAGCCCATCCCAGCTTCCTTCTGCCCTTCCCCGACCTCTTGCAGCTCCACTCGAGTGTTCCTTTGGGGAGGAGCTGCGAGAACTGCAGCCAGCATTTCAGACTTCCCTAAGCAGGATTTAGGCAGTGCCGTGAGGATGTGCTCTCCGTCAGGGAGAAAGGGAAGAGCAAGATGGCTTCTTTCCGGTCTAGACCAGAGGACCACCCAAGATGGCCTCTTTCCGGTGACCGGTCGGAGGACCACTCAAGATGGCCTCCTTTTGGCGCACGCCAGAAGGAGTACAGGGTGTGAAAGGGCAGCAATCCTCTGCCAGAGGCCTCCTGCTGCTGGGCTGGGCAATGGAGACCCACAGGATGGTGCTGGGACAGGAAGCGCAGCCACGGTTTGTGTGGGCATCAGACGAGTTGCAGAGCAGCTTGGGCAGTGCCCAGCCAAAGAGTGGCAGCCCAGGGCAGGATCATCCCCAAGTCCCAGCTGCCATGGAGCAGATGCCAGGGTGGAGCAGATAGCCACAGTGCTGCCAGCTGCAGATGTGGGAACTGGGTTCCCTTCTTGCTGTGCTTGCACGGTGGACAGAGGAATTAGCTTTGGGCTGGAGGGAAATGGAACAGGCCCTTAGTCCCTGGTGCTTCAGTCCTTGTGACTGGGGTGTCAGAGAGGGGAAGGTGACACCTCCTTTCCTGAATGGTTGGACACCATGCTTGTGAAGGGCTTTTCCAACAGAAATGATTCCATGAGTGTCTGATTGTTGCACGTGCTGAGCCTCCTTTTAAATTCCCTGACAGGACATGGTTTCTGGAGGGCAGAAAGCCAGTGCTGCTGTCTTTTCAAGCTGGGAGCTGTGGGAGGGATGAAGTTTCACATGTTTCAGTGAGGAGCTTGCCTGGGACTTCATCTTGAAGACTTTTCCTCCCCTCCTCAGGCAAGTGAGCGGGAAAGGTACCATGTAGAGATGCTGAAGATGGTGGAGCAATGGGAAAAAGCAAAGGCAGAGAGAGAGCAGGAGCACTATGAAACTGGCCATGCTGTGACTGTCATCTCTCCACTCCACTCCACGTGGGTCTTGGCAATGCTGAGCCTTAAATCTGATGCTGTCTGGAGCAGCAACCTTGAACTCATGTTACGAGGCAGGTCCCTGCACCCCAGCTGCCCAGCAGCAAGGCTGTGGGGACACGGGCGTGGCGGTGCAGGTGTTGGGGCCGGCAGGGAGCAGGGAGGGGGGGAGAGCCAGGGGAGGGTCCCTCCAACAGCCCACGGAATGTTGGACTTTGCATCCTAGCAACCATCAACAGCCCATGGAATGTTGGTGTTTTCATCATGGCAACAATCAACAGCTCCTGGGTATTGGGTTTTGGACCCTAGAGCTGCCAACAGCACTTGAGCGTTGGGGCTTAGACCTTGCAAAGGCCACCTGCACTTGGGTCTTGTGCCGTTGAGCCTGCAAAGGCCAACGGCCTTTGGACATTGGGGTTTAGACCCACTGGCTACTAAAGCAGGAGTGTAAGCAAAATACAAGAACACTTTCTATTGTTCTGGTGTCTTAATCCCTAGATTAGTTTTTACCCATTTTATCTCTGCTGGGTGAAATGTGAGTGTGGTTTTCTGTGAAACAGACAGGTACTCACTTTCTATTTGGGCTTGATACTCTTGACCATTGATATAGGTTATTGATGTGACAGGGAATTTAACAGATCATGTGTTTCGACCCTTCATACACATCAAGGGGGTTTGTGTCTCAGCCACTACACAGTTGTTTAATATTGGTACAGCCTCAGATAAATGGTCAACCCACTTCTTATAGGAGTTGTCTCCAAGATGCTTTAGTAAGCCATTTAGGCGTTCAACAAGGCCAGCTCCTTGCGGTTGGTTCAGCAGGCACAAAACGCAGTTTATTGCCCGGTCCTCTGCCCAAGCCTGTACTTGGTGATTCTTGAATGTGACCCATTATTTGACTGGATTTTTACAGGTGTCCTATAGTATAATTCCATGGTAGCTAAAGAACGGATTGTTGTATAGCTGTTGCTGTACCTGCTTGGAACTAGCTGCAGGCCGGGAGCTCAACAGCGCCCCTGCTGGTTGTGACCATAACTGCACCAAAGGGAAGGGTGACAGCCAAGGGGCATCTGCCACAGGGGTTCTGTTTTTTCTTTGTTGTTGCTACTGCTGTTAGTTGTTTATTTACTTTGTTATACATAAAGGACATACATATACTATTATACATATTTACTTTTTTATATATACATATTATACATATTTATTTTTATACATTTATACATATACATTTTTATACATACGTATTATACATATTTACATATTTACTTTGTAACACAGTTATACATATTTACTTTGTTATACATATTTACTTTGTATGAAGCATTGATACCAAATATTTACAGTTAGATATATTTACAGTTTTAAATATATTTACAGTTTTAAAGGAAATTATATATTTTCACAAAATGATTGTATTTTTCTACTAATCCTACTAATCTACTATGCTACTCATCTACAAATCTACCACGCTACTCTACATCTTCACATTCACTCCATTCCTTCTCCAGGTTCTGCAGCACCTTGCTCTGATCTTCTGCCTCCTCCAGCATCTTTTGCAGATTCTCAACCTCCAAGACCTTCTGCCCGGATAGTTCCTGGGCTTCCCTCGCATCTTGCTGAGCTCTATGGAGAACTGTTTCCTGCATCTCCCTCGAGGCTGCCAGCTGAGATGTCAACTCTTCCATCTCAAGTCGAAGGGAACAAAGCAGTCAGAGCAGTCCTGTCACTGTCAGCCACAGTCTCCTGCCTCGGGTCCCAGCTGCAAAAGACAGACAAAGAGAATGGTCACTCATTCCATCTCTCGCTTTGCTTCTCATCCCAGATCTGGACTCCTGCCCCAGGGGCTGGCACAGGCTGCCCCTCTCTGCCTGCCTCTCGGGATGCTGCAGACCTTTGCTGGGCTCCCCTTGACGCTGCCTCTTTCCCAGCTCCCTCAGCCCATCCCAGCTTCCTTCTGCCCTTCCCCGACCTCTTGCAGCTCCACTCGAGTGTTCCTTTGGGGAGGAGCTGCGAGAACTGCAGCCAGCATTTCAGTCTTCCCTAAGCAGGATTTAGGCAGTGCCGTGAGGATGTGCTCTCCGTCAGGGAGAAAGGGAAGAGCAAGATGGCTTCTTTCCGGTCTAGACCAGAGGACCACCCAAGATGGCCTCTTTCCGGTGACCGGTCGGAGGACCACTCAAGATGGCCTCCTTTTGGCGCACGCCAGAAGGAGTACAGGGTGTGAAAGGGCAGCAATCCTCTGCCAGAGGCCTCCTGCTGCTGGGCTGGGCAATGGAGACCCACAGGATGGTGCTGGGACAGGAAGCACAGCCACGGTTTGTGTGGGCATCAGACGAGTTGCAGAGCAGCTTGGGCAGTGCCCAGCCAAAGAGTGGCAGCCCAGGGCAGGATCATCCCCAAGTCCCAGCTGCCATGGAGCAGATGCCAAGGTGGAGCAGATAGCCACAGTGCTGCCAGCTGCAGATGTGGGAACTGGGTTCCCTTCTTGCTGTGCTTGCACGGTGGACAGAGGAATTAGCTTTGGGCTGGAGGGAAATGGAACAGGCCCTTAGTCCCTGGTGCTTCAGTCCTTGTGACTGGGGTGTCAGAGAGGGGAAGGTGACACCTCCTTTTCTGAATGGTTGGACACCATGCTTGTGAAGGGCTTTTCCAACAGAAATGATTCCATGAGTGTCTGATTGTTGCACGTGCTGAGCCTCCTTTTAAATTCCCTGACAGGACATGGTTTCTGGAGGGCAGAAAGCCAGTGCTGCTGTCTTTTCAAGCTGGGAGCTGTGGGAGGGATGAAGTTTCACATGTTTCAGTGAGGAGCTTGCCTGGGACTTCATCTTGAAGACTTTTCCTCCCCTCCTCAGGCAAGTGAGCGGGAAAGGTACCATGTAGAGATGCTGAAGATGGTGGAGCAATGGGAAAAAGCAAAGGCAGAGAGAGAGCAGGAGCACTATGAAACTGGCCATGCTGTGACTGTCATCTCTCCACTCCACTCCACGTGGGTCTTGGCAATGCTGAGCCTTAAATCTGATGCTGTCTGGAGCAGCAACCTTGAACTCATGTTACGAGGCAGGTCCCTGCACCCCAGCTGCCCAGCAGCAAGGCTGTGGGGACACGGGCGTGGCGGTGCAGGTGTTGGGGCCGGCAGGGAGCAGGGATGGGGGGAGAGCCAGGGGAGGGTCCCTCCAACAGCCCACGGAATGTTGGACTTTGCATCCTAGCAACCATCAACAGCCCATGGAATGTTGGTGTTTTCATCATGGCAACAATCAACAGCTCCTGGGTATTGGGTTTTGGACCCTAGAGCTGCCAACAGCACTTGAGCGTTGGGGCTTAGACCTTGCAAAGGCCACCTGCACTTGGGTCTTGTGCCGTTGAGCCTGCAAAGGCCAACGGCCTTTGGACATTGGGGTTTAGACCCACTGGCTACTAAAGCAGGAGTGTAAGCAAAATACAAGAACACTTTCTATTGTTCTGGTGTCTTAATCCCTAGATTAGTTTTTACCCATTTTATCTCTGCTGGGTGAAATGTGAGTGTGGTTTTCTGTGAAACAGACAGGTACTCTCTTTCTATTTGGGCTTGATACTCTTGACCATTGATATAGGTTATTGATGTGACAGGGAATTTAACAGATCATGTGTTTCGACCCTTCATACACATCAAGGGGGTTTGTGTCTCAGCCACTACACAGTTGTTTAATATTGGTACAGCCTCAGATAAATGGTCAACCCACTTCTTATAGGAGTTGTCTCCAAGATGCTTTAGTAAGCCATTTAGGCGTTCAACAAGGCCAGCTCCTTGCGGTTGGTTCAGCAGGCACAAAACGCAGTTTATTGCCCGGTCCTCTGCCCAAGCCTGTACTTGGTGATTCTTGAATGTGACCCATTATTTGACTGGATTTTTACAGGTGTCCTATAGTATAATTCCATGGTAGCTAAAGAACGGATTGTTGTATAGCTGTTGCTGTACCTGCTTGGAACTAGCTGCAGGCCGGGAGCTCAACAGCGCCCCTGCTGGTTGTGACCATAACTGCACCAAAGGGAAGGGTGACAGCCAAGGGGCATCTGCCACAGGGTTTCTGTTTTTTCTTTGTTGTTGCTACTGCTGTTAGTTGTTTATTTACTTTGTTATACATAAAGGACATACATATACTATTATACATATTTACTTTTTAATATATACACATTATACATATTTATTTTTAAACATTTATACATATACATTTTTATACATACATATTATACATATTTACATATTTACTTTGTTATACAGTTATACATATTTACTTTGTTATACATATTTACTTTGTATCAAGCATTGATACGAAATATTTACAGTTTTAAATATATTTACAGTTTTAAAGGAAATTAAATACAGTCATTTTTAGAAATATATATCTACTAATCCTACTAATCTACTATGCTACTAATCTACAAATCTACCATTCTCTACATCTTCGCATTCACTACATTCCTCTACTCTACATCTTCGCATTCACTGCACTCCTTCTCCAGGTTCTGCAGTTGCCCTTGCAGCACCTTGTTTTCATCTTCTGCCTCCTCCAGCATCTTTTGCAGATGCTCAACCTCCAAGACCTTCTGCCCGGATAGTTCCTGGGCTTCCCTCACATCTTGCTGAGCTCTATGGAGAACTGTTTCCTGCATCTCCCTCAAGGCTGCCAGCTGAGATGTCAACTCTTCCATCTCAAGTCGAAGGGAACAAAGCAGTCAGAGCAGTCCTGTCACTGTCAGCCACAGTCTCCTGCCTCGGGTCCCAGCTGCAAAAGACAGACAAAGAGAATGGTCACTCATTCCATCTCTCGCTTTGCTTTTCATCCCAGATGTGGACTCCTGCCCCAGGGGCTGGCACAGGCTGCCCCTCTCTGCCTGCCTCTCGGGATGCTGCAGACCTTTGCTGGGCTGCCCTTGACGCTGCCTCTTTCCCAGCTCCCTCAGCCCATCCCAGCTTCCTTCTGCCCTTCCCCGACCTCTTGCAGCTCCACTCGAGTGTTCCTTTGGGGAGGAGCTGCGAGAACTGCAGCCAGCATTTCAGTCTTCCCTAAGCAGGATTTAGGCAGTGCCGTGAGGATGTGCTCTCCGTCAGGGAGAAAGGGAAGAGCAAGATGGCTTCTTTCCGGTCTAGACCAGAGGACCACCCAAGATGGCCCCTTTCTCGGTGACCGGTCGGAGGACCACTCAAGATGGCCTCCTTTTGGCGCACGCCAGAAGGAGTACCAAGCCAACCGGAGAGTCCCACCTCCGGGGAGGGGGTTGATGGGGGTGGAGTAAGGGGAGGGTTTACCGACGCGAGTTCTGGGGTGGAATCAAGGAAAAGGTGCGGCTGGGTAGGATACGGGGATGTGGGAGGGGTTGGGATAAAGGGCTTGGGCTCAGGGGCGGAGGGCTCGAAGGAGGGGGAGGACCCGCTTGGTGATGGACAGTTTGCCCAGAGGGAGGGGTAGGAGGGGTAAGCTGGCAGGGAAACCGAAAACGGCGTGGGAAAAGCAGGATGGGGGGTAGGGGGAGAGGGGGGTGAGGAAGCCATTTGGTCGGCACTGCTGCGGTGCCTACCACCGCCATAAAACGGCTCCTCGGGCAATTTAAAGGAAACGCTGCGGGTCGCGCGGGGAACTACCTTTCCAGTTGGTCCACGGGGGCGCCGCCTGATTCCCCTGATGGGGACAGGGGGTATCGGCCGCCCTGCGGCAGAGGGTCAGGTCTGGTGACGGGGAGTCGAGGAGGTTTCCAGTGGCCAAGAGCCAAAGAGGCGCGCAGATAGAGAGGTCCAAGGTGGTTTATCAAAAGGGAAGTGACGAAGCGGGCACCC
Organism: Lichenostomus cassidix; assembly: GCF_008360975.1. NCBI lineage: Eukaryota > Metazoa > Chordata > Aves > Passeriformes > Meliphagidae > Lichenostomus > Lichenostomus cassidix. The sequence goes on along the minus strand of NW_028148050.1, from coordinate 73,671 downwards.
TGGAGGCTTTCGAGCGGTCCGCAAACATGAGGTCTCGTCCCGAGACTCTACGAGGCACGAACCCCCCCGAGCCTCGACGGTTGGGGGGTTTAAAAAGGGGGAAACGGGGTTTCCAGGGGCGGGTCAGCAGGGGTGGAGCCAATCAGCTCGGGTATAGCAGTAATAAGCAAGCAGGGCAGCAAATAATACACAGCCAGGGGAGGGTTACAATTGAACCAATGAGGGAACGAGGGAAACAGAACTTTCTGGACATGGGTGGCAACTGGGGCGGTAAAAAGGCAAGATAACAGAAACTTTTAACCAATAAACTAAAAGAAAACTTTCAAGGGATGAGATGTGGGAGGTTATACTTCGTCCGCAGAGTTCTCGGACCAGCTCCAAAAAAAAGCTCCAAAACCCCCTCGAAATTTCAACAAAACTGATGAAAATTGGATAAATTTGAATACATATGAAAGATTTAAGGCAATATTGTGGTTACATTTAAACGCTGGAGGGCTGAAAAGGTGGGTGGAGCACCGAAACATGTCAAAACCAAGAAAAAGCCCCAAAAACCCTTCAAAAATCCCCCCCAACTAAGTAAGACTGAGTAGAAGAATTATAAATATGAATCAATAAAAATAAGTTAAAGCCATATTTAACATACATTAAATGGGGAGGTGTAAAATGGGGCTTAAATGCCTCAAGAAAGCACTAAAATACCCCAAGCACCAAATTGCCCTCATGCCTGGGCTGGTTGCACAGCAGCTCAAGTAAAAGAGTCCTCGAGTAGCTCAGGGAAGCAGCTCTTGCTGAGGCACAGCCTGTGGAGAAAGGGGTCAGTGACCCCAGTGTGTGCTTTGGAAATCACAGCTGGGTTCCTAAATCCTGTCGGAAGTCTCTCTACTAGACCTGTGATGGCTGAGGGTTGTATGTGGGAAGGCTTTGCCAGCCATGAACTGAACTTGTGGATGATCTGAGCTCTGTTAGGGGCCAGTCTGGGAGCCTGTTCCTTTCCCCCTGCCCACGGGCAGAGTGTTGGTGAGGGCTGGACTTGGAGGCTGTGTCTGCCCCGAAGGCTGCCACGGGGCTGCGGATGCTCCTGCCAGCGCGGGCTTGTCTGAGGCTGCCCTTGTGCCTCTTTCAGGTGTGCCTGCTGCAGTCACAGCTGGCTCGAGATGGACAGGATGACCTGGAGAACTACACTGAGAGCTGTGCAAGGACCAGGCTGGAGCTGTCAGACCTTCACCAGGAGCTGTCCTGCTCCTTTGCAGCTGTGCCCAAGGAGCCCAAAGCTGCTGTTCTGGAAGCAGAGACTTGAAGCTGCATTGCTCTCTGAGCCTTAACTTGGCAGTGACATCCCTGCAGCCTCAGTCTCTGCAGAGATGGGCCCTGGACAAGGCAGATGCAGCTCTTCTCTTCCCTGGCGGAGGATTTGTGCCCTGCTCAGAAACCATTTCCCATCGAATGGGGCACAGAAATCCTCCCTAGGACACAGATGAATGCTCTCGAAGATGAGGGTGAAAAATACCTGCCAAAGCTTTCCCAAGTAAGCCCATTTGGTTCTTGAAGGTCTGTTCCTAGAGAGGAATTTTTGATGTAAGCAGCAAGACTTTTCTTCTGCCAACAAGACCTGTTGATATATTGCCAAACAGAGAGCAGAGAAAAAAAACCCCACACTCACTGAGACTGGCTGTCTCAGAATTCTTAATCTATTTTATGAGATTTAAACAATGCAACTCTTGGCATTTCTCTGTGGGAATTCCAAAAGACCTTGAAACGCCATTTTGTCTCCTCGTGTGTCTGTTCTAAACACAATGGTTTACTTTCCGTGAATGTTTGTAAGGCACCAAGAAGCTTTTGAGGCTTTTCCTTACATCTCCCCTTTGTCAAGGGAGACAGAAGAATTCCTGTGACTCAGGAGCTAAGTGCATCCCTAAAGAGTACGTGGGTCTTGGCAATGCTGAGCCTTAAATCTGATGCTGTCTGGAGCAGCACTTGGGCCTTGTGCCGTTGAGCCTGCAAAGGCCAACAACGCTTGAATATTTGGGTTTAGACCCTGCAAAGGCTAACGGCCTTTGGACATTGGGATTTAGACCCTGCAAAAGCCAACGGCCTTTGGACACTGGCATTGGTCAGTGCTTGTGCCAAGGCTGACGTCTGCTGCACTCACTTCTTCTGCACTCACTTCTTCACAAATGGGGCTCGGCCCCGTTGCTGATGCTGCTTTCAGGACAAAGAAACCACGGGTGGCGGCAGGTATTCCTGTCCGTCTACCGGGACTGCTCTGTCAGTCTCTCCGGGGTTCCCCAGGAGGTCCATGCCCACTGGCGTGAACTTCACTGAAGGGACGGTGATGTTAAAAGTCCAGCGTGCTCAGCCGCTCAGGAGATGGAATTCGAGTCATGGCACCACTTATGGCTTCACGCTCAGGTCTGGCAGCACGCCTCGAAGCCACAACCAAAAGGCAAGCTGCCGCGCCATGCACACACCGGATGTGCAGCGGCAGCGAAGCTCACAGGCTGGTCTGTAGAGTCCCAGGGGATGAAGGTAGTCAGGAGCCTACGTGAGGACAAAAGTGAGGCAGGCTCTTGAGGTCAAAATCTCAGGGATTTAGTGAGGGAGGGAGAGGACGGCGAAGGGAGGCGGAGGCAAGATGGAATGCGGGGGATGGAATGGCACAGAGATCCGGAGCTTGAGAGCCCAGAGCATGGGATTACACAGGGTTCAAAGGGGGCCCGAAGGCAGAGTGGTCTGCCGCGGAAAACCAATTAGGGGAAACCCAAAGGGGGAGCGGCAGGGGTATAGAGCAATAAGGGTACAGCAAGGGAGGGCGCAGCTTTCAAAAAATCCAGTGGGGGAGGCCGGCTGGGGAGAACAATGAGGAACATTCTAGAAAGATCACCAAATAGGGGAGGGTGTGGGGAGATGTGCAGGGCCAATGAGCTTACTACTCAGTGCATGTTGAAGTCACCAGCCGCAGAGCGTCCTGGATGTGGATCACCTCGTCACGCTAACTGAAACCTCATCCTACACCCAGGACTCTTCTTCAATGGCAACCGTCCCATGCGACTGGTTGCTCATGCTTGTTTGTGCTAGAGCCACTGCCACATCCCTAGGCTGTCTGGGAGATGCACAGCAATGTTGGAATAGAAGACTCCCCCTGCCTGCTGTGCTGCTTTCCTGAATTCTGTTCTTTGGGTGCCCCTGCCTAGTCCCTGCTTCTCACTGAAGGAAGGCAAAATCCTGCCTTCCTCTCTCTTTGCCTCTGGAGGACTTCCTTGGGAGGGAAAGACAAAGGTCTTCCTTAGCCCACTGTCCCCAGCTTCATCCTGAAATGCTGAAACTGGGATCGGTGACTCTTCAGGCCTCCTCATTCTTCTGACTGAGCTTTGTATCTGCAGTCACTGTGAAAACATTGAGAAGTCCAGGGAAAAGCTGCAGCAATGCACTGGAATCCTGGAGCCAGGAGCCTTGTGTCTGCATCAGAAGAACACCAAGCAGCTGAAGGCAGTGTCAGCCCAGGTGGAAAAGGCGGAGCAGCAGGACAGGATGAAGGTTGGTTTTGGAAATGAGAGTGGTTTTCTGTTGAAAACTTGTCTTGTCTTGCCTCCTCTTGTACAGTGGAGGACTTGGCTGCAAAGACGCATCATTGCAGAGTGAGCTGGAAGTCAAGAGGCAGACACTGGAGGAATTGCAGCTTCAGAGGGATCTGCTGGAGCAAGAGAGGGATGATGTTACCAGGGCCCTGGACACCTTATTCCTGGGCAGCACCCGTGGGAGAGGGAGTTGTGCCAGCCAGATCAGCCCAGATGCTGTTTCTGGCAGTAGAAGACAGGGACACTGCTGTGCACAACTGGCTCAAGATGGCACACGTGTTTATTAGCCAGGGAGATGCATGTTCATCAGCAAAATGTGACATGATTCTGCAAAATGTGTTACTTTGGGGCTCAAGACCAGAGTGGGGCTCAACTGACAACCAGAAGATAAAGGTTTGTTTTACAGCAATGGGATAAAAAGCACAGAAAATTGGACTTGGTTTTATAACACTCATTCAGGAGTCTAGAAATGGGATTTAATGTATGATGTGGTGAGATACAGATGAGATCTATTCAGAGTTTCTGTGTTTTTGTTCTATTATATATTATCAATCCTGCATGGGATATTTTTTTCTCCCCAAAAAAATTCCTTCTGAAAGCAGAAGGTTGTTTCTGAAGGCTTTGCTGTACTGGTGGCACATCCATATGTGATATAAATGACCTGTTGTTTCAGCAGATGATAATAGGAATAAATATCAAATTTAAATAAAATAAAATAAAACCATGTAGATCAGGAAAAATTGTGGAATTTCCAATACCCAGAAAGCTCCTGCTCCAGCAAAGGGCATGTAGCCATGGCAACAGAAGCCCTCACTGTCACGATAATAAAAAAATACATTATTCTAGGAGAGCTCTTAAAAGGGAAATATACATTTCGCTGAGGTGGATGATGAAATATTGTGCAGCAAGGTGAAGAAGGAGCCAGAGGAGCCCAGAAAGTGATCCTGACAGTTCTGCCACCATCCTCAGCTAGGGATGGGGATGCAGCCCCAGCAGGAGGACTGGGAGAAATCCCATGGCCACATCCAGGAGCTGCACATTGCTGACCCTTGTGGGTCCCTCCCAGCTCAGGGAATTCTGTGATCCAGGATTCATCTGCCTCCTCCTCCTCCACACATATGGGACACCACCATGGATGAGCAGAACCCTGCTGTGCACCTGTAGCGCTTCAGATCCTCTGGAAAAGGCTGGGGATGGAGGGGCTGTGCTGGTGCAGGGCAGGGTGGGCTGCAGGGTGCCCTGCTGGGGGCTGCTGGCAGCAGCCAAAGCCCTGCTGTCTGTAGGGACATCCTCATAGCATCACATCCCCCAGATTGCAGGAGACACCTGCAGTCCCAAACCCGTTTTTGAGCTGCAGCAGCTTTTGGGGAAAGAGAAAATTGTGGAGAAAATGTTGAGCTTTTGGCAAAGAGAAAATTGTGGAGGACAAGCATGTTGGCTGAACTTTTCCTGGGTCTGAATTTTGTAAACAGGCTAGAAACCAGTCGTGGCAAGTCAGCATTTCCCCAGCGGTGAAAAAGGGATGTGTTTACAGAAAACTTTGGGAAAAGGGTGAGGAGAAAAAAGGCTGTATGTCCCCCCCACAGGATAACCAGGATTTTCTACTCAGCAAGAAGCAAGGGGAGAACTCCTCAGTGGAAATGTTCAGGTGTCTGAACCTGCCTGGGGTGAGAGGCAGGGTTGGGATACCCGGGGAAAACCACTCCGCTCCAGGTGTGGAGCACCTGGCTGGACATCCATGTCCCCATGCCCTGGCAGCCCCAGACAAGGGACCTGTTGTGCCCTGGTGGCTGCAAGACTGTCCATGGAGGAGCAGATCTGAAGCACAGGGCAGAGAGAGATGTCCCGGCAGCCACAGGAGCCTGTGAGTGCTGGGAATGCTCAGCATGTTGAGACTGTTTTGTGGCTCTCTCTGGCTTTTGGGGTTCAGTCTGGGGCATGTCAGGGTCCTGCCTGCTGACAGCACCGAGGTGCAGGGTAGAAACACCTCTTGGGGCACCCCAGCCTGAGCCCTTGCTGTGGGTGCTCTCTACAGTGTGGAGTCTGACACAGGAATGGAGAGAAAGGGAAAAATTTGGCCCAAAAATGTAGGTTGCATCTTCCCTGCAGGGACTTCTCTGCTGCTGGGATGCCTTCAGGGGTTACATGGTGGGGGATTCCTGGAATTATCTTGTGCAGGGCCAGGAGCTGGACTTCCATAATCCCTTTGGGTCCCTTCCACCCCAGGATATTCCATGATTCCGGGAATCTGTGAACAGTTATTTCTTCCTCCCCCTGCTGCACACTGACTGTGGTGACCCTTCTACACTTGCACCCACCCAGGGCAGATTGGCAGCACTGGAAAACACTTGGAAGTGTCCCTGGATCCTCCTGAGTGCTGAGGGAAGTGGGATGGCATCACTGGCTGCAGCTGGCACTCTGTGCCCCTGTCAGGCCTCCCTCTCCAGAGCAGGGCACAGACCTGGAACTAGATCTGCTGCCCAGAGAAAACCCTCTGTGGGCATCCTTGCAGCAGGGAGAAGTCATCCCACGGATATCTTGGAGGAAATTTCCTGGATCTCCTGAGATCCAGAGGTACCAGAGGACTTGGGCACTGCAGTTTGTCTCCACCACTCCACAGCAGGTCCTCATCCCAGGGGTGTTAGTTCAGCGCAGGGCAGTGAGAGTGGGGTGATGGTAATTCCCATAATCTTTATGTTTGGAGGGAAGCAAGAGCAGCACAAGTGCCTGCAGAGCCCCTGGAGATGCCACTGAGGCCAGTGGCATGTCCAGCATCCCCTGTGCTGCTGTGGCTTTGCTCATATTCCCACCAAATACCAGGATCAGGGAGCTGAGGAATCCCAGCCCCATAACCTGGGCTTGAGTCCCCACCTCCACATCCTGCAGCCAAGAGGGAATTTCCTCTGGGTCCCACTGGACATGATTTTCAACCTCCTCAGGCTCCCCTTATCCCTCGTGGGGTGGCACTGATATCCGTGGTATTTTAGCCTAAAGCAGGAATTGAGGTTCTTGTTTCCAGGATGGTGTTAATGCCCAGCACAGCCCAGCAGAGCTATAAATATATAAATACCTCCCTTCTCCAGCAGAGAGCAAATCCAAAATTGCATCCAAAGCCACCAGCAATGGGCCAGAGTGTGTCTCTCTAGCCAGAATGATCCCAGGGCTCTGGAAATTTAGGAAATGTCTGTTTGAGGCATCCCAAAATATCAGTGGCACTTTTCCCTTCCATTAGATCTATAAGCACAACTATAAACTGCAAAATAAGTGCAGTTTATAAAAACATTCCTAAAATTTGGCCAGAGCAGAAAGGTGGGAGGTAAATGCTGGAGGCTGGTGGCAGCAGGGGGATGTGGGGGCTTGGTGTGTCCCTTGTCACTCCCTCAGAAGGGACCCCCCCAGGTCTAGCTGATGGTCTCCTTTAGGTGCTGCTGGAAAACGAGCATGGGAAACGGGATGGAGAGGGAGAGGAGGGATTGGAGACCTTCTGAGCATCTCCTGCCACCCCGGGGGTCACCCGTGCTCCGGCTTGGCACCATGCCAACGACGAGGGGAGGTTTTTTTGGCTCCAAACGGGCCGTTTTGGTTGAAGTTCATGGTTTTTCAGGGTGCAGCTGCTGTGCCCAGGGCGCTGCAGGGGGAGCTCGTGCCGCGCGGCAGCTCCATCCCTCCGCATCCCGCCGGGATTCGCCTCCTGCGAGCAGCAAATTGGTTCAGCTGAGCCCAACTTTCGGGTCTTGCAACCGACCGAGGAGAAATTGAGGCGGGTGAAGTCTCTCTCCTCATGATCCTGGGGATACACGGTCCAGGAGGTCAATAGCAGCTGGTGGCTGGGAGAGCCTGGAGAAGAGAAAGCTCCAGAGAGACCTCAGTGCCCCTTCCAGTGCCTAAAGGTGCTCCAGGAGAGCTGGAGAGGGACTGGGGACAAGGGATAGAGAGACAGGACACCGGGAACAGCTTCCCACTGCCAGAGGGCAAGGATAGATAGGATATTGGGGAGGAATTCCTGGCTGTGAGGGTGGGGAGGCCCTGGCACAGGTTGCCCAGAGAAGCTGTGGCTGCCCCTGGCAGTGTCCAAGGCCAGGTTGAACATGGCTTGGAGCAACCTGGGATAGAGGAAGGTGTCCAAGGCCATGGCAGGGGGTGGAATAAGATGAGCTGTAAGGTCTTATGCATCCCAAATCATTCTGGGATGATTCTGTGATACCTCCAGAGCTCAGGAGCACTGCTAAATCCTGAAATGACCCAGAATGAGCTGCAGTTTTTGGGCTCAAGGTGCTCAGGCATCATCTGAGCTAATCCGTCTGCTCTTCTGGGTTCTTTTGCCCATTTCCAGAAGGAGCATTTGACCTTTGAGTGTTTGCTGGCACTCACAAATCACCTCAGACCTTGGGCTACCATTGATGGGAGCAGCTTCCCTCCTTGCCCCAGCAAAAGCTGCCCAGGAGATGGGCAGAGGGTGGAGACACAGCAGAGGCTGTGGTGACTCCACGAATCTCTTTGGGAGACATTCTGGATCTCGGGGTACCGCTGGGCAATCTGAGGATTTTAACGAGGAGGGAGAATTGTCTCCTCTGCTTTACTTTCCTTCCAGCCAGAGAAGGTTCAGAATTAACTGTGTGCAGAGGGGACACAGTGCAGGATGCTGCAGCTGGGTTGGAGTCAGTGGGAAATCCAGGAACCCACAGCTGAGAGGTGTGAGCCTCCCATCCTCCTGTGCCCGAGGAACACGCAGCTCAAGGAAAACTCAGCTCAATAAAAACTCAGCTCAAAGTCTCCCTGGGATGTTTTAATTCCTCTCAGCCTTTACCTTGTCGGATGCATCCTTATTTTCCTGCTTGCAATTCCAAGGTTTCCTCTACACTTTAATTCCTCGCAGCCTTTACCTTGCGTGGTGCATCCTTATTTTCCTGCTCCTGCTTCCCAGGTTTGCTCTGGATCAGGCCCAAAGCAGCAGCTCCTGGGAGAACCACTCACTCCTCTTGGCATCAGCACATGTATCTTGGATACAAACCCCACGAAAACTGGCTAAACAAGGAGGTTAAATAAATATGTGCAGACTTATTTATGTATCTTCCACTGCTTGCTCTGGGGAGCAAGCAGAAAGAAATTAAGGAATTAGGAGTGACTTATCCACCAGGAAGACTCTTTAGTCTTTTATCTGTATTCCTCATAGGTGCTGTTTTCATATTAATATGAAGACTGTATGTACATAGGAACTTAAAGCACATAGGAGATAGAAAGGGCATTGGATAAATTGGAGATAATTTAGCTTTTCTATGTACACAAATATAGATACACACATCATTACCATTTTATTTATGCGGGTGTGTTTACACATACAGATCTTATATTTACATATTTATAGAAATGCTGGATGTATTGGGTCCTGTTGGAGGCAGCTTTCAGATAAAAGAAACCCAGTGAGCTAAATGGATGTAAAAAAGGAGCAAACAAATAGAAAATAATGATAAATCAATAGCCTCACCTTTTTCTTCTGTTACTAAAAGTAAATTACATTGCTGAACAAGTACACTTTTTACCCCACAGGCTACAGTGGAAGGTGGTCACAAACAGCCTTCTGTCTTCATCAGCTTGATGCGTTTCTATTTTTCAAACAAAAAAAATTCGCAACTTTCCTTGGAAACCAAGCCAATTAGTATCACTTTGCCCCAAAATCCACTTTTCCACCTCATTATTCCCCTTGGAGCTGTGGTTTGATGCTGTGGAGGCAGAGGGACAGTCCAGTGCCTGCCTTGCTGTGGGGCCTGGTGGGGCTGTGATGGGAATTGGAGGTGGGATGTGGTGGGATTGGGATTGGAATCAGAGCAGCTTTCGCCAAGTGTTGCTTCCCCGTGGAACCAGACGGTTTTGCCCAGGAAACTACACCCAGATCAGACATCACCCACTGCTCCTCCTCTCAGTGTGCTCATGGAAGAGGCTGGAGAATTGGAAAGAGGAATTTATAGCGCTGAAGTGGAATTTCACACCTTTTCTGAGATGATATTTCGGTTCTTGGTTTGTTTTTTTTCCTTTTCCTGCTAATGGTTCTTGGTGTTTCTAGACTGAATCAAACATGAGCTTTGAACCCTGGATGGTCTCCTGAAGGGCAGGGTCTGGCCTGGACCCCAACTCCAAAGATTTGGCAAAATAAACCTGAAATCACTTAGACTGTGCAGGTGAAACTCTCCCAAGTGTTGTTCAGACAGTGTTTTTTTGGAGTGGCTTCTCTTCTCCAGACAAGACAATGCCAGATGATGTTTGGAGACAAAAATATCATGAGAAGAGCAAAACCCAGCCCTTGTTGGGGCTGCTTGTGCCCTCTCTGCAGCAGATGGTGCCTCTCGGCTCCCTTTGAATTGCTCTCAGTGCATTACTTGGTTTTCAATTTCATTCCCTTTCCTAGGAGCAAGCTCAGCTTTATGTTTCCCTTTTAAGCTGATTGAAATAAAGTATTTGAACAAATGTCATGGGCACTTAGAAATCTCTCCTCTGTTTACTCTCCTTTGCTTTCATTCTGTCCACCCTCTGCAGCACTGGCTCTTAAAGCCTTGAGTGCTATCTATCAAAATTAATGTATCTTGCAGGCAGGATACTGGACAAATTCATTAATTTTTTTGTAGTTTGGAAATATGCCTTTATGAAGTCTCTGCTCCTGTTTTTCTGGTGGTTGAATAGCTGAGCTTTATGAGCCATCAGCAAAGAGATGGTGGCTCCTCGAGAGCCATTAGGTCCATAGCTCCGGGAGTGTGGTCTCCATCCAACAAACACTTAGAGTCAGGATGGAAAACAAGCCCCAAAAAGGAAGTTCTGTGCTCTTCCCAACTCCCTGCAAACATCCATCATTGCCTGCATAGCTCCTGGACACCCAGGAGGGCAAATCCAGGGGTGATTTCCACCCCAGGGAGGTGTTCCTGCTGTTGCAGCTTTCCTGGGGTCTGCACGGTCTCTGGACAGCCCCATCCCTGGAGCTGGGATGCTTGAGCTTCCCTGGAGCTTCTTTCAGGCCATGCTGTCACCATGACCACCCAAATCATCCTTTCCCCTACCTTTCTTCCCTTCACCCTCAGGAGATGTCTGATTCTGGGACACAGAGCACAGACAGCTGCTTTGCACTGTGGGCATGAGGTTGGCACCCACTGGGACAGTGGCATTGTGTTTCTCCAAGCAGAAGAGTCCATAGGCCTTTGGTTGGAACCTTTGGTGGAAATCCTGGATTCCCTAGGGGAATGGGAGCAGTTTCAGGCACTATCCTGTTCAAGAGGACTGTCAGAGCTCTGAGGACACTGACAAGCCACGTCCAACCTGGCCTTGGACACTTGCAGGGATCCAGGGGCAGCCACAGCTTCTCTGGGCAACCTCTGCCAGGGCCTCAGCACCCTCTGAGTACAGAATTTCTTCCTAACATCCAATCTAAACCTCCTCTCTGTCAGCGTTAAGCCATTCCCCCTTGTCCTGCCACTCCAGGCCCTTGTAAACAATCTCTCTCCATCTTTCTTGTGGGCTCCCTTCAGGCACTGCAGGACCACAGTGAGGTTACTCCAAAACCTTCTCTTTTCCAAGCTGAACAACTCCAATTCTCTCAGCCTTTCTCCATAGCAATCCCTCTGATCAACTCTGGGTCTCCTTGGTCTTGCTCCAACATTTCCATGTCCTCACGTTGGTGACCCCAGAGCTGGAGGCAGCCCAGCAGGTCAGGTCTCACCAGAGTGAATCCCATCCCTGCAGGTGATTAGAGGTTAGGATTAGCACTTCCCCTGGCTGTGATATCCTCCAGCCCCTCCATAGCTGGCAGCTCTGTTCCTGGACTCTGCAAACCCCTCTGGTTTCCCCAGGGAGTCGCCCACTCCGTGTTTCCAGGGCTCTGAGCACAGATGTGTTTATTTAACTGATTTTCATAGGTTCCTTCCAGTGATGCAGAGAGAGAGAAAGAGCTGTGTACATTAAATGAAGGCAGTGTAAAAAAATCAATTTAACTCCCATCTGAGCTGCATGGAGAAGGGAATAAATTGGAAATTATTTTTAAAATGACAATTTGGATTGTTCCCACTGCCAGCTGGACCAGTTCCTTCTGCTGCATGAACTGCAGCCCTGGACAGGAGTACTGTAGGCTCAAGCAGCCTCAGAGAACACAAAAGCCAGCAAAAATAGTTGGAAAGTATACCCAGGAATGGTGGTTTCAGGCAGGAATGAGGAGCACTGGCTGTCCAAGGCCTTGGTTTGCAGGGGTGGATGTAGTTAAACATCAAATCCTTACCTTTGCTTGGGAGTCCTTGGGATGTGCCCATGGAGGGGAGCTTGGTGTTCAGCTGACGCCACTATCCAGTCCTGTTCTGCTTTAATATGAACTTTCTTGGTTTGAAAAGCTCTTGAATGTGCTTTTTTCCCCTCCCTCTGCTGCTGAAAAGTTCAATGGAAACACCATTCTTTCATTTGAAAGAAATGGTTCATTTCAACAAAAGGTTTTGAATTCTTTTCTTTGCAATTCCTTACAAAATGTCACGTGTGGTTATTTGTAAGGGAAACAGGCTGGTGGCTAAAATAATTGCAGAGATCAGACTGGAAGGAGCTGGATGTGGCACCTGCACAGATTTGTGCTCTTGGACTACCAGGGGTGGCAAGGAAGCCACTGTCCCTGTCACTGTGGGATCCCATGGAGGAGCTGCTCACCAGGGACACGTGGCAAGGAAGGAGGGGTGACGGGTTCGTCTTATGGAAATTTGGGACTGAATAGGAGAACCTGGGGGTTGTCCAGGACTTGTGGGATGTTTAGAGGAAAGGCCGAAGGAGGTGAAAAGGTCAAGATAGAATATGGGGAAAGGGGGACAACAGCAGCTGGTGTTGAGGGAGATGATCTCAGCTTCTTTTCTGTGGAGTAGCCTAGAAGTCCAGCAGGACAATGGGACACAGAGAGCAGATTTTAGCTGTAGATGAGCACCCTGTAGCCCATCCTGCCTACTGCAGCTCCACTGCATCCCACAGTCATGGAGTCACCAAGGTGGGAAAAGTCCTCCAAGGTCAATCAGTCCAACCCAGCACCACTGTGTTCACCATTAATCCATGTCCCCAAGGGCCACATCCACACATCTTCTGAATACCTCCAGGGATGGTGACTCCACATCTGTCCTGGGCAGCTGTTCCAAAGACTAACCACCCTTTCGATGAAAACATTTTCCCAATATCCAACCTGAACCTCCCCTGGCACAGCTTGAGGCCATTTCATCTCATCTTGTCCCTGTTCCCTGGGAGCACAGCCTGACCTCCCAGCTCTCCCCTCCTGTCAGGAGTTGTGCAGAGCCACAAGGTCCCCCTGAGCTTCATTTTCTCCAGGCTGAGCTCCTTTCCCAGCTCCCTCAGCTCCTTCCCCAGCTCCACTCCTGGTGCTCCAGTCCCTTCCCAGCTCCGTTCCATCCCTGGACACTCCAGCACTTCAATGTCTTCCTTGTAGCCAAGGGAAGCCCAGCTGTGTCCAGGTCAGCCCCACTGCATGGGCACATCCAGTTTCCCACTGCTCAGTGACCTGGGCTGCCCTGCAAGCCCTGGAACCAGCAGTTTGAGGCAGAGTTTGGTAACCTGGAGTTGACGAATGCTCAGAAATCCTCATTCAATACACACTTTGTGTGAATGACTAGCAAAGCCTGTATTTACAGTCACACACCTTGAGTTCTGGGTGCTTGGTTTTGCCTTCTGAGCATGCAGTGTTGCCATTTTCAACCTTCTCTTTAAAACCAAAGGCTTATTTTTTGCCTCACACAAGTAAGTGGGCACTGGCCAGAGGAGGGACTTTGCAGCTGCATGGGCTCAGCCTTTCCAGCAGGAGTGGGGCAGCTCCAGCTCAGCCCTTCCCCCTTGCAGGGCTCAGCTCTGCAGCCTCTGGGAACATTTTTTTCCCCCAGGTGCTGATTTTGGGGTACAGAGCTGCTCCCAGAGCTGCTGGCTGACTTCCCCAGCTGTGACATGATCCTGTCCCCATGCCAGGGAGGCTGCAGTGTGATGGGGCTGACAGGTGGACTTCCCTGAGGTGATGCCAGAATCTGGACTTCCCTCCAGACCTGCAATGCCTTTAGGACAGGAGATGCTTTGGTGCCAGAACGTTTCAGCTCCAAGCTCAGGGTTAACTCTCTGGTGGTTGGGAGGGGGAAGGGTTAAGCTTTCAACACCAGCACATTTTATTTTTGCAAGCAAAAATTCACACTCTCCACCCAAACCAACGTTGAAGACCAGGGTATATTTGAGCCTGTCAGCTCTGCTTTGCTCTCTGTTGTTAAAAAACCCCACTGCTCCCCGCCTGAAAAAATGTCAGAGGGAAATTGAAAAATAACATTTTCCCCTTTTCCCGCTGCCACACCTGCTTTCCTTCGACAGCAACTGGCATTGCTCCAGTGTCTTGACAATCTGTGAGCCAATGGGTGCTGCTGGAGCTGGCTGGGGGGGATCCTGGGTGCTGCATCTCCCCAGGGACTCCATGAGTTTTCTTCCTCTGTAAATGGAGGGGAAAAGGAAAAGGGACGAGTGTGGTACAGATGTTATAAAGACTGAAAGACGCAGATAAGAACCACAAGCGCTCCCAAAGCCCTGGAATCACATCCCTGTGACACCGAGAGCAGCAGCACACAGGGTGGCTTGGTGCAGTGGCAGTTGCAGTGGCTTCGCCTACTCAGCAGCTTAAAAGCATGGAAAGAAGTTCAGAGCCGAGTCACCCGCACTTTTTATCACCTCGTTATCAGCTGTGCCACAGGGGCTGCCAGCTCCCCGCTGCCTGCAGGGACAGCAGCCCCTGGTTTGCCTGGTTTTGTCACATGGCTGAAAAATCAGGGATGCAACAGCCCTGAAAGTGCCCAGGGATAGAGGTGGGGTGAGGCATGGCCAGCCTGAGCACCCAAATCTTGGGCTCAGCCTAACCCACCTGGCATCTCCTATCACCTCACAGCCAGAATAACAGCACAGAATCGTGGAATAGTTTGGGTTGGAAGGGATCTTAAAGCTAATCCCCTCCACCCCGTGCCATGGGCAGGGACACCTTCCACTGCCCCAGGTTGCTCCAAGCCCTGTCCAACCTGGCCTTGGACACTTCCAGGGATCCAGGGGATCACAGCACAGCTTCTCTGGGCAAACAGCATCCAGGCTGGAAACCCTCTGAGCCATTTTCAGGTTCTTTAGCCTGTGTGTTCTCCAACAGAGTTCCCATTCCTGTGGGTATCAGCACCAGGCCCAGCCAAAGCTCCTCCTCCCGTCCTGGGGCTGAGATCACCCAAGCAGGACCAGGGAAGGTCTTTGCCAGCCCAGAGACACAAAACCACCCTGACACCAGGGAAAGCAAAGGCATCTTGGCAATTACTTCAGCACTGAGCCTGCAAGTCTGCTGGTTTTGTTCGTGCTCATCTCAAAGCCTTTGACACATTTGAGCTGCATGTTTCTTTTATGAATATGCAAATCAAAGCACTGAAATTACAGATAATGATATGTAGTCAAAACTTTTCAGAAGTTAATGCATATTCCTTATTTTGCAGATTTCTATCACATTTGTATTTGCAAAATAGATGAGATAACACCACTCAAGAGAACAGCTTTCCTGTCACCAAGCAGCGATACACCTTTCAGATCCCACTCTGGATTGCTGCCAGCTCCCCTCCCAGTGCCAGGGGCCCTCAGCAGCATCCCGGGGTGCTGAGGCAGAGCTGAGCTGTCCCCTGGTCTCAAGGGCTGTGTGTTGGCCTCAGACACCATCCCACGGCTCTACTCTGGTGCTGTGATCCTGCTGTGGCATTGGGACAAAACCCCATGCACAAAACCATATTGGGCACAGGGATTGCCTGCATGGGGTGCCTGGCACTTTGGAGATCAGCCACAGTGGCCTGGGCAGCCCAGAAGGGTTTTCCTTGGGAAAAAAATTACTCTTTTGCTCATTTATTGCTGTCTTGCTACAAACCCGACTTGAGACATGACAGAAACATAATGCCAATGCCATAAAATGCTTTTAAAAGGAAAATATCTTTCCACAAAGCAATTTGGTACTTTTCCAAAGTGAAGTTATCAAAATAACGCTGGTCTGCTGTGGTTTCTTGTTAGGGGGAGATGTTGCACACAAAATATACAACCCCAAATATTTGGTTTTATTCTTATTGTGGTTGAACCCCAGCTGGTAACTCGGCACCGCACAGCTGCTTGCTTATTCCCCCACACCCATGGGATGGGGAGGTGAAACAGAAAAATAAAACACCCAGGAGCTGAGAGAAAAAGAGTTTAATAATTGAAATAAAGTAAAATAGTAATATAACAACAACACCAGCAATTCAAAGGGTAATAACAAAAACAGAGAGAGCAATTAACCCCAAGAAAAAAAAGTGATGCCCAGTAGAGTCACTCACCACCCTCTGTCCGATGCCCAGCCCATCCCCCAGCAGTGATAGCCCTTCTTGGCCAGTCCCTCCCCAGTTTCTATGCTGGACATGATGGTATGTGGTATGGAATATCCCTCTGGCCACTTGGGATCAGCTGTCCTGGCCATTCTCCCTCCTGGCTTCTCCTGCTGGCTGGCAGAGCATGAGACACTGCAAAGTCCTTGGTTTAGGGTAAGCACTGCTTAGCAACAACTCAAACATCAGTGTGTTACCAGCATTATTCTCAAACTGAGCCCAAAACACAGCACTGACCAGCTACTGAGCAGGAAATTAACTCTGGCCCAGCTGCAAGCAGGACAATTCTGCTTTAGGGGGAACATCAGGACTACACTATGTATGGGAAATACAGGGTCTGACCAGAATGCTGCTGGTTCAGACCCATTTGCTGCTGTTCTGTGATGTTCCCAGTTACCAGGTGAGCTGCACTCACCTCTGCCTGCTCCTCACTCTCTTGGACTCCTTCCAGAGTGCCCAGTGAGGGGCAGACACAGCTCCCTGGGACCTGTGTGGGCTGCATGAGCCAGGTCCATCCCTTTGGCCAGCAAATATTCCATGGGGCTGCCCTGCAGCACCCGGGCTCCTGCCAGCCTCTTGCCCAGGCTCTCTGCACACTGCTGGGCCTCCCAGAACCCTTGAGCTGTGGACTGCCTGCACCTCATCCTGCTCCCAGCTATTAAATTAGAGCCAGAGAATCATCCCCAATTTCACCTTGTCTGCTGCATTCCCAGTTTATCCCCACCAGCAGAGGAACCAGGGCTGCCATGAGGACACCTATAACCCTGGGTGGCTGAGGGCACCCGAGAGCATCCCTGTCCCTCCCATTCAGCTGTGGTGGGAACCTGACCCTTTTCTGCCCTGTTGTACCCCGAATTAATGTCACCACCTTTAATAGGGTGTGTGGGTGAGTAGCTCTCAGCACGCGATGCCAGCCTCCCTCCCTTCCCCCTCCTCCCCCTCTTTCTTCTTGCAAACACCTACATCCTTCCTGTATTGTTTCAAACCGCAAGAGAATGAACTGAGCAGCGAGGCTGGGAGCGCAAAGGTCTGCGGGGGGAGGTGGACCCTGCACTCGCTGCACTCCACCTCCCCTGCAAATATCACCGGAAACCTCTGTCCTGCCGCTTGCATAACCAGGGCTGGGCTGCTCACCGGGCAGGGCAGCGCTGGCCTCAGCCCCTGGCCCTGTCCAGCCTTTCTTGGTCACCCTGTCACTCACTGTGGGACCTATGGTGTGGGGCTCCTCTGCTCCTGGGAGTGGGAGTTCTCCCAGCACTTCTTTTAGCAAAGAGCTTTTTTTGAGTTTCTGAAAGTCTCTTCTCTCTTCCAGCTGTTGTTGGGCCACTTCTGATCCAGCTCTGGAATGGTTTGGGTTGAAAGGAACTTTAAAGATCATCAAGTTCCACTCCCTGCCATGGCAGAGACACCTTCCACTATCCCAGGTTGCTCCAAGGCCTCTCCAGCCTGGCCTTGGAGCCTCTCCTTGGCCTTGACCAGGGATGGGATATACACAGTTTTCACAAGTGTCCTCCTGCCAAAGCATTTTGTCTCCGTATTCCTCTTGTCCCTCTCCACCCTGGAGGGAAGGAAGAGCACTTAAGACGTGCCTTGCAAACTCCTCATGGTTTTCACAGAGACAAGGCTGAAGAGAAAGGGCTGAGTGCACCTCGCAGGCTCTGTCCTGACGCTGTTGCAGCCATGTTTTGTGCAGATGTGGTTCAGCACAGCTGCTCGTGCTCTGCTCTCCCAGCCCCAAAGCACGCTGTAGCCTGGACTGCCACGTGGTAGGGATGGTCATTGTTGTGCTGGCCAGGGCTTGGAGCAGCCTGGTTTCATGGAAGGTGTCCCTGCCCATGGATGAGCTTTAAGGTCCTTCCAACCCAAACTGTCCTGGGACTGTGATCTGATGCCATAAATACACAACAAACCCTGCTGTGGTGACTCCAGGTGCTCTGAGTCTCTCCACATGCACTGCTGGGGCTGTGAAATGCTCCCTCTGCCCAGCCATGAGCAGGGAAGAGACATGGGGCTAAAACACCTGGTGACCATATGGGCTGTGTGCCCTGAAGCTCCTGTGAAGTGAGGTGACAGCTCTGCCCCGTGTGTCCCTCTGCTGAGCCTGCTGTGCATTCAAAGTCGTGCTGGCAGTAGATGATACTCACTGCTGCTTCAAACCCCAGAGCAGATTTCATGCTTCAAACATCATAATTAGGAGGAATGGTGAAAAGCTGCAGGAACAGAAGGCTCCTGTGGCTCTCCAGGAACTGCCAGCTGAGCTCTGTATCACCCAGCTTCGAGGAAAACCTTCACTCAGGTTGGTTTTTCTCAGCCAAACTCTTCCCTTGCACCTCTGCAATGGAGGCACCTGGGAAGGTCAAGCCAGTTCCCAGACAGGCAGCACTTGATGGGATTTGGTCCTTGGAGGTAATCCTAGGGCAAATACTTAGGTCCTGGTAAGAGAAGACAGGGCTTCTGAGGATCTTGGAGTGCCACTGGAGCTCTCTGCAGCTGATACCCTGTGCAGGGTCACGGGGACAGGCTGTGTCTGCGGGAGCAGTGCTGGGTGGTGCTATTTTGGGAGAGCCTGGGGCCTGGCTATGTCCTGCAGTCCATTGTCCTGCAGTCCCATGCACCCCAGCAGCAGTGCTGAGTGTGGATGTGGGAATGCCTCCATTCCTCTGAATGTGGATATGGCAATGCCTCCATTCCTCTGGGTGTGGATGTGGGAATGCCTCCATTCCTCTGAACATGGATATGGCAATGCCTCCATTCCTCTCAGCCTGGATTATGAGGCTGCTGTCCATGAATGTCTTTAAGCCCTTTTTAACCCTCAAATGGCACCATCACCACAGCAGCCCCTCCTGGAGACAGAACTGGGGGGCAGCTGCCAGCCCAGCTGCCAGTTTGTCAGGACAAACTCCTTCTATTCCCCAAACAACCTGGTTTTCCTAAAACGTTGTGCAGAAATGCCAAGGAGAGCTGCAGAGCTCAGTTGTGGCCATTGAGGCCAAACAGCATCTGTGTGCTTGCAGGAGCTGACGATGAGCAGTGCTCAGTTCCACGAGCCAGAACTGCCAAGAAACTCAGCCCAGACACCCTCTGACACCAATCCACCTTGCTGGGCTGGCTATGGGTTGTTCTTGGGTTGACCCACTCTGTGACCAGGTGAATAAAACTGCCTGGTAGTTTAAAAAACAGGGTTAAAAAACATCTTATCATGCTGAACCATAAAGCTGGCTTGATCTAAGCCCTCCAAAAAGCACTAAGGATCAGCTGTTCCTTGTGGGGCACTTTGATAAAATCCTCACCTGCTTTTATTGGTGGTCCTACAAAGAGGCTGAGAGGGCTGGGTTGTTCAGCATGGAGTAGAGAAGACTCTGGGGAAATCTTCCTGCAGCCTTGAAGAGAGCTTATGGAAAAGAGGGAGAGCAGCTTTACTCCAGCAGACAGCAACAGGACAAGGGAGAAGAGTTTTAAACTAAAGGAGGGGAGATTTAGGTTAGATGTTAGGAGGAAATTCTTTCCTCAGAGGGTGTTCACTGGCTCAGGATGGATGTCCCTGGATCCCTGGCAGTGTCCAAGGCCAGGTTGGAGCAACCTGGGATAGTGGAAGGTGTCCCTGCCCATGGCAGGGGGTGGAACAAGCTGAGTTTTAAGGTTCCTTCCAACCCAAACCATTCTCTGTGCTAAACCCTTCAGGAGCACATCTTTCTGCCCTGCCATCCAGCAGAATCTGGCTATTTCCACCTCCAAAAGGAAATACTGTGCAGTTCACTCTAATGCAGTGAAGTGCCCCTGAGGAGAATATCCAAGCATGGAAGAAATGACCCATTTTGTGCTCACTCCACTCTCAAAGGCTGGACACCTTATTTGCATGGCTGCCCCACCTGGAGCATCCTGCAGAGCCCAGATCTCCAGGGTGCTGATGTATTTTCAGATCCAGATCAACACCCCCCAAAAGGGTTCTGGTTGCTCCCCAGGGAGGCTCAATATTCCCCTGCCTTCTTGCCAGGGATCTGCGTGTCCCTGAGGAGCTGAAAAGAAAGATGCAGTGGAGGTGCATTATTATCTTTTCATGGGAAATTCCTAGATGAAAGAAAGAAATTTAAAGTTTATGTCTCATTCTGTATTCCTTTCATTTTGGGTTTTGAGAAAGAAGAAATTATTCATGTCTCCAGTTCCTGCCTTTGCTCTCTCTCATTTCCCTCTTTCTCTTCCTCTGTGCCAAAAATGAGAATACAAAGGAATGGATGGCAAATGTTTATAGGGAAGAGGAGATGTACTCTCTTCAGGTTTTTGAGTCTTTTCAACTCTATAGCTCTAAATAATGCCTGAAACTGTGTAAAAATGGCAACTTGAAAGGGAAAAAGTGAAGTGTTGAGACATTTCAGTGCAGAGGAAAGAAAAGAAATCAATTCTTGGGCATTTCTTGCTTTAATGCATTCAGTGTTATGAAGGGGTCAAAGGAAAAAACAAAACAACATAAAACCATGAAACTTTTGATTGAGAGTTTGAATTGCTGGAGAGAGTGGTCAAGAAATCAAATTTTTCTAATCTGTAAAATGGGAATCTGCATTTGTTTTGCAACATGACTTTAGATTGCTTTCTAATTATTCAAAATAAAATATTTAGCCATTTTTTTCCGCTTGATATTTGGAGCCCAAAGTTTGTAGACTTTGTGAATGATTCCAGTGGAATTTCTGAGTACTGAGAAAGGCCTTGAGTGCCTGTGGTGTTTTGACAGAAACACCTTCAAATATTTAAGGAGGTTTTTGTGGCTGGGTTGTTTGTTTTTTTCCCTGGTTTCCAGGGGAGGGACAATCCCTGTTGGCACTGCTGCAGCTCCAGGAGGGAAGCTGGGACTTGCCCACCCGAGAGACAGCAGCAAGGGGGACAATTCGTGGGCTGCAAATCATTGTGCCCATTGTCAGGGCAGTTAGTGTGACTTGCTTAATGAATCCAGTTTTTTGCAGGCTGCCTCTCACCAGAGATGGCAGCAAAGCCATGATCCTTCTCAAGCCTCAGCGAGAGAGATGATACCAGGAACTCCCAGGAAATGCAGTTTGAGGGTGGAAAAGGCTTCAAATCCATCCTGTCCCACCTTTTCCCCTTGGATAATTTTAGAAGCTGGAAGAACCTTCCCATGGGCCATTTCCAGATTGTTGATAGGAAAACTGGGGGAGTGCCTGTGGCCTTTTTCCCTCTGTATTCCACATTCACTGAGGTGAGTGAGAGACAGGATGAGCTTCCTAAAGGGTAGGACTACTCAAAAGACCAGCCACAATTAAAGCACTCAAATAAAGCTCTAATTATAAAAACTCCCCTGCGTAACTACAGAAATATTTTGTGTAAATTGCTTGAGAAAAAAATTAGTATAAACTGTGCTGCAAGCCAATAAATCTCCTTTCAGTGTAGTGCTTCTGGAGATGGTATCTCGTGTTCTGACAGTCTGTGCACTCCAGAAAGAGAAAAAAAAGGTTCAATATGTTCTGAAATGCCTTTATCCTGTTTCTCTGCTAACTTCCCCCAAGCCGGTCTGTCTCCTGGAGAAATCCCAAATCCCTGGGACTTCTTCCAGGCCTCCTTTTTGTTGTGGGAGTTACAAGCTCCTATTCAGGAAACAGAGATGATTACATGCTCCGTGTGCCTGAGAGGATGGAGGGAGGCAGTCAGACTGTTGACACCCAGCTCAAATCCCCCAGTGGATTCCTGCAGCATGGAGCCCAGAGAGATGCTGGATGAAGTTGGGTGCCCTGATGAGGTCTGAAAGCCCACATGGGTCTCTCAAACCAGCCTTCCTTGCTCTGTCTTGCTCCCATCAGATGTAGGGTGCACCCAGTGGTCCTGCTGTTCCCTGTAGGGCTGAAGGACAGGTTGGGATCAGGGATGGAGGGAACCACATCCCCCAGATGTGCCCACTGTGGGTGTTCAGGAAGGAATCCATAGGGGAATTGCTGGTTTTGCCCAGGAATGTCTCAGAAACCAACAGATCTGATGGATTTTCTGCTTGTTTGTTGCTAATAGGTGTCATTTTTAACTTCCCACTGTGTCAGGAGCCACAGGAAGGACTGAGGAGCTGAAAGAATCTGCTTGTAGAGCAGCTGCTTGGCTGCAGGCTGCCCCAATGGCAGTGTAGGCAGGGATGCTCAGCCATGGCACAGGGGGCTGTAAGGGGAGGATGAGGACACATCAAGCTCCAGAAGACCTTCTAGGACAGATGGATCCACATTTTCCATCTGCCTTCCCTTCAGGAGCAGCAGCTCTGTGGGAGATGGACAGCCCAGGGCACGCATGGCTCTCTCAGCTTTGCACAAGACACTGACCTTTGGTCTGCATCCCATCTAAAATAAGTGTCATTTTATAGTCATAGCTACCTCCCATGACCAAAAATTCATCTGGGAAGCAATGAAATGTGCATTAATTACATATTGAAGAGCAGTAAAAGTGTTACTCTCTCCCACAGACTCGCAGTGCAAGAGGCTTCATTCATCATCAAATTTTAATGGGATCACAGGCTGAGGAATTGCATTTTGCCCTCGTGACTGAGTGCTGGCAGTGACTGCAGGCAGCTGCAGATGCCCCACCTGGCTGACCTTAAAGGCTACGAGGGACAGCACTGCAGCATCTCCTGGTCCTTTCTGCTGTCTCTGGGGGAGGCTTCCTGTGTGTTCCCAGATTTTGCTGCCTTGGAGCCACGATGGGAGCATAAACAGGGAGAAGAGCAAAGCAGGGTGTTGGCAGGAGCCATGCAGGTGCAGAGGGGGAGAGGCTGAGCCCTGCTGAAGGCCCCAAGCTGCACAAACACCTGAAAGGAGCTCACCAGTATGATGTACAAAAACACCACCTACTAAGTCCAGCTTTATTTGACCTCTGTCCCCACAATAAGAATGGCAGAGCAACTGAAAGCTCTCGAATGTGCTTGCAGTGTAATAAGGTAACCCCACTAGGAATAAAAGCTCCAGCAATTACTCTGCCAGGTATTATGCTGATTTATCAAATTGCAGTTGAAAGTCAAGAAGAGTTGAGGGCAGAGTGATAAAACATCTGATCTCAACTCTGACTCTAAATTACCCTTCTGGCCAGTATGGTATTTCATCCAGAGGCATTGTTATTCCTCTCATCTTCTTCAAAAGCCACCA
The DNA here is from genome assembly GCF_008360975.1 of Lichenostomus cassidix. Lineage (NCBI taxonomy): Eukaryota > Metazoa > Chordata > Aves > Passeriformes > Meliphagidae > Lichenostomus > Lichenostomus cassidix. The sequence goes on along the minus strand of NW_028148050.1, from coordinate 50,562 downwards.
TTCAAACTAATAATTTTGCACCCCTTGTGTGCTGGAGGAAGCACTTTGCCTGTGCTGTGTGATGAGGTGCCAAGGGGATGCTGAGTTTTTGGGACTTGGACTCACAGAGTGGACCACATGGAATGGAAGCAAACTGTGCTTCATCCCTGCAAGACACAGCGTGAGTGTGACCTTTTTGGGCTCTGCAGTCTGCAGAAAGATGGCAAAGGTGCCTCATGTAATTTGCTTGGTGGGCAGAACCTTTCCAGCCCCTGGGGACAGCAGTGGGCAGAGGGCAGGTGAAGCACAGCTGCTGAGGAGAGACATCCCAACCCTTGGGTCAAGCAGCAAGGAGCCCAGCTGGAGTAGTAGGTACAGTTCTGATGTCCCCAGCATAAGAAGGACATGGAAGTGTTGAAGGAAGTCCACAGGAGGCCACAAAGCTGCTGAGGGCATTGGAGCACCTTCCCTGTGAAGACAGGCTGGGAAAGTTGGGGTTCTTGAGGCTGAAGGAAAGAAAGTTGTTGGAGACCTCAGAGGGAGCTACAGGGAAGTGAGAGAGTGACTCTTCCTCAGGAACTGCAGTGACAGGACAAGGGGCAATGGGATCAAACTGAAAGAGGGGAAATTTAGATTATATGTTAGAAAGAAATTCCTCCCTGTGAGGCTGGGCAGGCCCTGGCACAGGGTGCCCAGAGAAGCTGTGGCTGCCCCTGGATCCCTGGAAGTGTCCAAGGCCAGGTTGGATGGGGCTTGAAGCAGCCTGGGATGGTGGAAGGTGTCCCTGCCATGGCCAGAGTTGAAAGACGATGGGCTTTAAGGTCCTTCCCACCCAAACCATTCTGTGATTCTGTGATCCTAGACCTGCACCGATGGCTGGGCCATGCCACAGGTGGAACTGTGGATGTTCTGGTGTTCTCCACTTGGTGAAGCCCAGGTATGTGTGGGAAAAGGAGCTGGAGGAGCTGTGCAGCCATTCCTGGCTCTGACATCCAACCCCAGCCTGGCTGCCCAGCACTGGCCAGCCTGAGGTGCTGGTGCTGTGTGTGGGGACTGTCCCAGGGCAGCTCCTGGGGCTGCAACTCATTTCTTTCACCATGGGCTTGCTCTCCATCCTGACTCCAGGGCCTTTGGGAACAGGGACACTTGCCAAGGTTCAAGTCTGCCCTCGGTGGGGAATAGGACACCACTGAGGCTGGCACAAGGCTTCTGCTCCCAGCACGTGCTGCAGTTGTCAGGGACCTGGGATTTGCCAAATGAAGTCCTTTCCTTTGATCCTCCTTGCGTAAAGCTCTCAATGTTGCTTGTCAGGGCTGTTTTCCCTTCCATTCCATCAACTTAATAATAATAACACAGATATAACAGAGACAAAGTGTCCTCCCAGTGCTGCCGGGGCATTCGTGGCCCTGTGCCATGGGCACAGCTCAGGGTGGTGCCACAGGAGAGAATCCACAGTCGGGAGATGGAGACCCTTTCCACACCCTCTGACCATGCAGGAGGCTCTGTCCTGGTGGATATTCCCATTTCTGTGGGAGCCAGGCATGGCTGGCCAGATGCACCCATCTCACCCACCTGGGCTGTGCTCAAAGGGTTAAAACCACTGAGATCCCACTGATGAGATTTGTTAAGCTCCCCAGTACATCCTGCAGCACTGCTAATTATGTCTCCATAAACCAAAGTCGATCAGCCAGGGCTCTCCCTGCTCCTGCCTCTTCCCATCCTCCGTCATTAGCCCAAAGTCTGGGAATGCCTGCCTTGCTCCTGCCCCCCTGCCCCAAAGCTGTTCCAGGGCCTTTTGAGCATCCAACTGGTGCTCTTTGACTAAAATTGTGAGCCACAGCTCATCCTGCTCCAAACCACCTCTGTCTGCCTTTGCAGCTGCTGGGGCAGGTGGAGAGGAGGTGGAGGGGAGCCAATATCCTTCTTCAAATATGGAAAAAATTACCGCAACAAGGAAAGCAATAAATTCTTCCCCATGTTCAAAAGCAAGGGATTTGCTTTGTAGGGAGAGAGATTTAGGTTATCTGCCTGGAATTTAAAGGTTTTTAAAGGGAGGTTAGGCACACAGGCAGGGTTTAGGAAGAGCTGACCTTGCCCTGAGGCTTCCTGAGATCTGGCTACTGCATTTTCCACTACTGTGAATAACAGAGCAAGGGTTCAGAGCAGGGGGAGGCTGCCACAGCCATGCCACCCCTGCCTGGCCCAGGGCCCCAAGTCTCGACCCTCAGGGCTCAGGCTGAACCCCTTTGTTGAACTGGATGCATCCTTTCAGCACTTATAGAGGCTGATAAAGAGGGAGAACAGCTAATTGCAAAGGCAAATAGTGACAGCACAAGGGGAAATGGATTTAAACTGAAAGAGAAGAAATCTAGTTTGGATATAGGGAAGAAATTCTTCCCTCTGAGGGTGATGAGGCCCTGGCACAGGGTGCCCAGAGAAGCTGTGGCTGCCCCTGGATCCCTGGAAGTGTCCAAGGCCAGGCTGGACAGGGCTTGGAGCAGCCTGGGATAGTGGAAGGTGTCCCTGCCCATGGCAGGGGGTGGAACTGGATGGATTTTAGGGTCCCTTCAACCCAAACCATTCTGTGATTTTGTGAGCCAGCCGTGATGGTGGATGGGAGGCTGAGCTCCCAGTTGCTTCCCTGGAGCAATTCCAGGCCCATGACAATTAGCCAACAGCTGGAATACCATTTCAGCACAGCTGCCATTGTGCAAATTTAGAGATTAGTAGGGATTAAAGTGGTCTGGAAAGCCTCACAATTTCTCATTAATGCTGCAGGCTCTCTAATAGCCAACTGCCCTTCATTCCCGAGATGGCTGCACATTCCCAAGGCAGGGGATGTGTCACTGTGCCCTCCCTGGTGCCCCACAGCAGCCACCAGCCCTGTGAGAGAAGGAGAGGCAGCAGGGCAGCCCTGCAGGAATGTAGGTAGGTGGCCAGAAAGTTGTTAAAAATGTGGTTATTGCTTTGCACAGTTACTCCTAAATTGGCAAGGTCACCTTTCAGTGGCTCCCTGCGCTGCTGTCCCACAAACCTTCTCAGTGGAGGCTTCCAAATCCCCTGTCACAGTGACCCCAAGGTGACACAGCTGGGGTGCAGGGAATGGACATCATGGATGGCACCTGCCTTCAGAGAGGACAAACCACAGGGACCTCATGTCACCACAACTCCCAGCAATGATCCCTTCCAGACCTTCTCCCAAGGCTGGAAACCTCCTCTCTGGCATTGCAGAGTCTCAATGCCACTTACCTGCCACACACACAAAGAATTCACACTTCAGAAGTTCTCCCTGGAGGAAATCCTATCTCCTTGCTGTGATGACTCAAAGGAAGGTTTTAATAATGTTTCATTTTCCCCTCTTATTTTAATAATTGGATATTAAGGAGAAATCTGGCTCTGATATTGCAGAGTGGGAGGAGGGTCAATAGGGCTGGGGAGGTGAGGTTGTGATGGGAAAGGTGGGAGGGATGGAAAAATGAGGAGGACAAGGCAGGGAGCACTTCCAGGGTGTCCCCCCAAATTAAGGAGAGACTGCTTCAGCTCTATTTTTCATACATTTTATTATAAAGAAAGGTAAGATAAGCATTGTGAACCGAATGTGCCAGGTGCTGCCAAAGCAGCACCCTCAAACAAAATAAAAAATAAACCCCAAAAATGCACCTTTATGAGAAACTGTAATTATGCTAATTTTTCATAAATAGACAAAAATCATTGTCAGCAATTTTTTAAATAGATGGACATATGGCCAAAAAAAATAATAATGCCATACAACATGGATATAAATTGTCCATTTCTTGTTGTACAAATAATAGAAACAAGTTTGGCAGGCTTTTTTTGTTGGTTTTTTATACACATCTCCCTTCTATGTATAACTAAAAAATGTGCTACAATTAATATAAAATGCTTTTACTATAAAGTAAACTACTAATTTCTTTCACAAAAAAATCTTAAAGATGTCTTTAGCACAGCTCTAAAACACTTAGTAAACTACTTACAACTATCCAACAAATTATATTTTCATGATCTCTTTCACATTTGTCCTCTCGTAGTTTGCCTTCTGCTCTCTCCCCCCACCTACCTAGCAATAGTTTTTATTTATTTTTTGTAATTTTTTCGCCAGACCTTCCAAGGCCTTTGCATGTACAATATTCACACAAACTTCACATTTTCTTGCACAAAGTTTAGTGCTGTTAGCAAGTCAAAAGAGTGCATCCTCCTACTGAGCTGGCCTAATGCTGCAGGACACCAGACCTGGGTTTATGCTGCGTCTAAAAGCAGTTCACTAGGAAAATAGTCTGTAGCTAAGCTGATGGCAAGCAGAAAAACGGTGTCCTTAGTTTAATTCCATTTTTTTTTGGTAGGTTTTGAACTTATTTTATTTATTTTTTTTAATTTGAATTTTCTCTATTTATTTATTTTTTTGTTCTTTGCGATTTACGAGGTGGGGCGGTCTGTATGTTTATTTTTGGGGGGGTGGGGCTTCCACGGAAAGTAGACTTATTATTTTTATTTTTTTTTAGAGTTCAAAAAGAAAGGAATGCAAAAGGAAAAGAAAACTGCTCTTAGAGCCTGGAAACGAAGCCAGCGCCGAGGTGCGGTGGCAGCCGCGCCGCCCGTCCGACCCGCTCGTGTGTCCCCATGTGGGCTGTAGGATTGACCCTCTCAAGTGTCCTTCGTCTGAGCCTCCTGCCGAGGGGATGCTGAGCCTTAGGTGAGGTAGAGTGCCTTGTCCCTTGGCAGCATGCTGTAAGAGAGAGCACAGGGACACGGTGAGACGGGCAGGGGGGAGCTGGAGTGGTGCTGGCGATGCCTTAGGATTTAACTTCTGTATTTTTCATGTATCTGTAATTGTAGTGTGTAACTCTGGACTCCATACAAGGTGCTAAAGCTGCTGTTCTCAGCATTTTTTGGCTAAACAATTCCTCTAAGGTGGAAATCCAGGGATGCTTTGCTGCCTTAGGGCTCCAAGATATGTAAACAACAGTGAATTGGGGAGAGCAACCGTGGGGTAATTGACATCATCACCTGGAACTGTAATTGAAGCATTAAAGCTCAATATGTAAATGGACAGAACTTATAAAGTATGAAGAACTCGTACTAAAATGCTGTCCATTTTGGGTGTAGCCTCTCAAGTAGGCTCTGCCCTAAATACACCTTGAAAGCTCTTCAATAAATTTATCTGCTTTTTATTCTCTTAACTTTGTCTAGCCTCTGTTTTAGGTAAGGCTGTCAGGCATCACTGGCACAGCTGGCATTCCATGGCTTTTAGGGCACAAAGCACAGAATGTCTGAGCACATAGGGACCAGGCAGAGGCATGGCAGGATTATTCAGGTTGGAAAAGCCCTCTAAGATCACGTCCAGCCATTCTCCCAGCACTGCTAAACCACATCCCCAAGCATCACATCCATGCAGCATTTAAACCCCCCAGGATGGAGGCTCCACCACTGCCCTGGGCAGCTCTTCCAATGCTTGACCACTCCTTCCATGATGAAACTTTATCCAAATACCCAATCTTAACCTCCCCTGGTGCAACTGGGGGCTGTTCTTTCTTGTCCTGCCCCTCATTCCCTGGGAGCAGAGGCCAGCCCCAGCCTGGCTACACCCTCTTTCAAGGGATAGCACTGACCTAACCCTATAGGATAACCCTATCTTTCAGGCTGTAGTTGTAGAGAGTGAGAAGGTCCCCCTCAGAGTAAGAGATGAGTGCAATTTTATTTCTTCCTCAATTTCAATTCTAAAGAGCTACAACACAAATTCCTTCCTGTGGCTTAACTGTTGCTTCTGCTGAGCTTACAGGGCAGGGCCAGCTCTGGTTGTCCCTGCAGATCCCATCGGGAGAATGCTGGAATGCTCTGCCTGGGATCACCAGGGCTTCACCACATTCTGTCATGAGGCTGAGCTCTGGAGGTTTAGAGGTGCTTTTGGATAAAATGTCCTCATTCTGACATTACATGAGGAGAGTCCAAAGAAGGAGACTAAATGCTCTTTTTTTCTCAGGACATGGTAGGGAGAGAAATGACCAAAGTCACTCTCCGCTGGCTGATGATCTATGGAGGTTTTGCTCTGAAATCTGGAACTTTTAATGGGGTTTATCACCTGCACAGACATGATGGAAACATCACCAGCTCCATAAAGCCTTAAAAAGTGGTGAAGAGCCTTACAAAGTGTTGGGAGGTTCTGGTGTGGGTGTGTTTGTGAGTGGAATAACAGGGAAAGGACAGACAGCAAGGCAGGGCTGTTGTTGATAGAGCTGTCTTCTGATAGAGCCAAGAGCCCACCCTTTGCTAATCTCCACATTTTATAATCTGCATTTGAAATGCAGAGTCTTCCCTCCTGCACTCAGAGAAGATTTAACGCCACTGAGCAGCAGCAAGTTATTCCAGTCCTAAAACTTCATTAATTTTACACAACATGCTACAGAACATTTCCCAGTTCATTACGAAGTATTACCATAAATAATTGAATCCAAACTAAGTGCAGTTGTGCAAAGATGGGTTATCTTTGCCTTTTTATAGTGTTTGCTCATTTAGCTTCTGATTTGGAACATTCTCCCCCTTGGAGAGAAACTCTTAATTGTTGGAAGGAATTAGGGTGGTTATAATGTCTGTATCTAGTGGCTGTTCATGGTTTTTTGTGCCTGGACAGGGACAGTGTCCCATCTTCTAGCCCAGAAGAGGGCAGGAAGAGGAGAGAAACATTGCTAAAGGATGATACTTAAAAAGAACCTAATCCATGTCTGGCAAATGAGAGGAAGGACATGGAATGATGAATCCAGTTCAGTGTTATCCCCCAAATACCTGAATGTGAGGGGACAAAGGTAAATCATAGAATGTCTTAGGATGGAAAGGACATAAGCCCCGTAGAAGGTTTGGGAAGAGTTGTAATCAGAAGATGAGGCAGAAAAAAACAAGTGAGGTGTTTTGAGGAGTTAAGATCTAATTAAGGAATTAAGAAAGATTTGCATGTGATTATAAACCAAGCTGCACCTCTGACAGAGGTGAGGCAGCTCCCTTGGAGAGAGTCAGTGTGAAAGAGAGGAACTCAGTGCCTGGGAAAGAGCAAGTGCCAGAACCAGGCTGTCAGGTGAGGGAGACAGGGGACTAGGAAAGGAGTTGGTGATGTGGTGGCAAAAAAGCAGTGAAATTGTGTGCTGCAGTTGCTTGTGGGAAGTGATAGTCAAACACCAAGCAGGAGCTGAGAAATGCTCCCCATGTCTTTGCTCACAATCTAGGACAGCTTGGGCTTCAGCCCAGAAAGAGCCAGGAAAATTGGATGGAAGTCAGTAAGCAAAAAGTCATTAAGAATAGGGAGAGCAGGAGCAAGGAAACATTTAAAAGCTCTCTCTCCAGTATGGCTGAGTTATGAATTAAGGAGTGTTGGCTTGCAGGATTCCAGAATTTGCTGGGCATGAGGAAAGAAGTGTCATTTGATGGCATTTTAGCTAGCATGGATAGGCTGGGAAACAAAAATCCCCACAGCAGTTCCGTTATGAGATAGAGAAGGACAGAGAGAAAGACAACCTTGTCAGTTTTTCAGAAGTTACCTGGAGGAGGAGAAATACAAAGGAAAACATGGCTTGGGAGGATTTACCCCAGCTAACCCAGTGCCAACACATGTTGGAAACTAAAGAAATATCAAGGTTGGACATGAAATAAAAATCATAACCCAAGAGGGCCATCTGTGTGCTGGGGAGGTTGGGATGATCCTCTCTTCCAGGAATCTGTGACTCCACAGCTGAGTCACATCCCATCAAGGAATAATCCCTTCTCTTTCCAGCCAGGTTTTGCTCCTCAGAGTGCTGTTTTATGAAGCCAAATGCACTTCTGAGGTTGAAATGGGCTGTTACATGATCCAGAGACTCCCAAATATACCTAGGACAGCACAGATGAATCGAACCCTACAAGACATCCCTTTATCACTGCTGTGCCCAAGTTCTGCTGATGGTTGGGCCCAGCCAGCTCATGGCAGGGTGCTGCTGAGGAGCCCAGTGACAACTTGGAAATTAGAAAATGTCACTTGGAAATGAGTACAAAGTGCATTGGAGAAAGCAGCACAGTCAGGAAGATCCTGGAATCATGGAGAGGTTTGGGTGGGAATGGGTCTTAATGCTCATTTTGTTCCCATGGACAACTTCCACTGTCCCAGGTTGCTCCAAGCCCTGTCCAGCCTGGCCTTGGACACTGCCAGGGATCCAGGGGCAGCCACAGCTTCTCTGGGCACCCTGTGCCAGGGCCTCCCCACCATCCCAGCCAGGAATTCCTTCCCAATATCCCAGGAGCTGCCAGCAGCTCCTGTGTCTTTAGTCACAGGAGATGGGCTCCTTCCTCAGCAGACACTAGGATATTTTTCAGTGCACTAAGCACTCTCTGCAGGACTGATCTCTATCCATCTGAGTTCCTTACTATAATCTATGCTAATAATTATCTGGAAGTCTCTGCATAATCTGTTTGGTTTTAGAATGACTTTTTTTTCCCAGGAAGCTGCGATAAACCCATGAAATTTGATATTTCTGCTGTGACAAAGGCATGAAATGCATGAGCTTTGATCATGAATTGCATGGGCCCTCTGCTCCCAGTGTGGAGCTCCAGCCAGATGTCACAGAGCTTGTTGTAGCAACACAGAGCTCACTCCTCACTGCCATGGGAACATCTCACCTGTTCCTGCAGTGCCCTGGGCTTTCTGCATGTGACCCAGGCAGTGGGATTTGCAGATGGAATCAAGTGTTTTCCCAGGTAATCCCTTAACAATTGATGCTTATTTCTAGGCGAGGTAATTTCTGAGATCTGCCCAGCTCCTCTGGAAATTGGGATCCATGTGCCACAACCCTCCAAGCACCTTTAGCATTTTGCCCACAACACATGAAGTGACTTGCACAATCAGGTCCTAATCATGTTCCTTCTTTCAGGTGGTCTGCAGAGACTTCAGTAAGGAGCATGCAAAGCTCAGACCTATCCATGTCCCTGAGCCCTGTTGGGCAGGCAGACAGCAGGGATATTCTAATGGATCAGCCAGTTATTTATTTCCCTGGAAGAAATAAATGTCTGTACAGTCTGTGCCCAGCCCAGCAGTTGTAAGTGCTCTGAAAAGGCTGAGATGGATATTATCTCTGGTGAAAGCACAGTGTTCCAGCACTTGAAGGAAATCAATACTCCAATTGTATCCAGCCTCCTTCCCAACCTGCTCCCACAGAGAATCCCAGAGCACAGCAGAGTCTCCAAACTCTTACAGCTGAGCCAAGAGTGCTGGGTTAGGCAGAGGCTGGAAATGGCTTCCACCCTGTTCCCCAGCTTTAAGACTATCCTGATGTTTTCATTTGTTGTCTCCAAGCCCTGTCCAACCTGGCCTTGGACACTTCCAGGGATCCAGGGGCAGCCACAGCTTCTCTGGGCACCCTGTGCCAGGGCCTCACCACCCTCACAGGGAAGAATTCCTTCCTCACATATAAGCTAAACTTCTTCTCTTTCAGTTTAAAGCCATTCCCCTTTGTCCTATTACTGTCTGCCTTTGCAATTCTTTGTTCTCCATCTTTTTTTTAAGACTCTTTAAGTACTGGAAGGCCATACTGAGGCTTGGCCTTATGGCCATGGCTGCTTTCAAACCTCCAGAGACTCCACTGCAGGGACTGTTCCAGAAGGAGAAGTGTCTAACCCTTCCATGGAATGGAAATAAATAAAAAAAGAAAAAAAAACATATCTCTTCATGTCCAGTGGAGAATTTATCCATGATTTTTAAGTCACCTGCTTCCACAGCATCACTTCAGTGACCCTATGGAGAAGAGGAAGCCTTGAACGTCCCTGACCATTACTGGCTGTACATTTTTAGGGCATTTTAGGGCTGTTATTCAGTGTCACAGCTCAGATGTGCACTAGCAGTGAGCTGTTTTGTCTACTGGCCTGCAGTGGTTGACCCCACACTCCCTGCTGGGGTAGTCGTTGTCCCACTCAGTGCTTCCTGGGGGGTTTGATGCACCAGGCGAACGGGGTCCAACACTGTTCTGAAACTCAGATGAAATGTGGGAGAAGTCCTGCAGGGAGGAGAGGAAAAGGAGGGTTACAGGTGCATAGAAAACAGGACAACAGATTTAATAACTGAGCATAATTACATTTACATGAATTGTCCCCAAAACCTGTCAGTGCAGAGCACAGGAGGAGCCCCAGGGACAGAGGGGGGTCCAAGCCCTGACCTTGGTGCCAATGCAGCAGCACATTTTACATCCCTTTTCCCTGCTTTTCTTGTCAGGTTCTCCCTCCTCAGGGGTGGGAATGGCTGTGGAAGGCACAGAGCCACAAAAGCCTTTGGGATTTTTGCAGCCTGGCCACCAAAGCCACTGTCCCACTTTTGGTGCAGCTCAGCTCCCTATGCAGTGCTGGGTTATCCAGTCCAGTGTTCAGGAACAAGGGACATCCACACAATCAAATGTCCCCAAGAGCTCTCCCCACTAGCAATTCAACATGGACACTGCAGGGCTGCTTCAGCTGAGAACTAATCAGCTTTCCCAATTTTTTGGGGTGGGTTTAATGAAATGTATAATAAACTGCAGTCATGGTAGTTACCTGACAAAGAACACATTTTTTTCCAAATTAGGGCAATGTGGGGTATATTTTTTATTCTTATGTTTTTTTCACAGATTTATATGGAATGAAATTTCACAAAATGCTACCCTCAGAAACAGCTCCTACCCCAATGAAAGTGACTGTGAGGATGCCCTATAATGCTCTGTTCTGGACATAAGCAACCACCAAATTACTATCACCAAATTACAGAGGCCAGTTTTTGTTGTGCAGAGCTAAAGCCTAATCCCTGTGCTGGAGAAGTCATAGAATCATTTAGGTTGGAAAATCCTTCCAAGATCATCCATTCCCACCATTCCCCAGCACTGCCAATCCCACCACTAAACCATGTCTCCAAATGCCACATCCACATGTTTTTTTGAACACTTCCAGGGACGCTGACTCCCCACTTCTCTGGGTAGCTGTTCAGTGCCTGATCACCCTTTCCATGAAGAAATTTTCCATAATCTCCAACCTAAACATCCTCTGGCACAGCTTGAGGCCATTTCTTCTTGTGTTTCCCAGGATCAGAGCCTGACCCTTGCTGGCTGTCCCCTCCTGTCAGGAGTTGTGCAGAGCCAGAAGGTCCCCCTGAGCCTCCTTTTCTCCAGGCTGAGCTCCCCCAGCCACTCCTGGTGCTCCAGCCCCTTCCCTGGGAAGGGGACAACCCCTCCACCACCAACCCCAAACCCCAGAGACCCCCCAGCTCACTGTACCTGCTGTCCGGGAGGCGAGGCGTTCATGGGGGGCTGTACCTGTAGTGCCATGGGAGGGGACAGGAGGGGCTGCTGGGGGACCTGCTGCATGCTGAGGGGCTGGCTGAGGAGAGAGCTCTGCGGGTGGTGCAAGGACAGCTGCTGGTGGAGCGGGGGGCTGATCTGGAAGGAGGGCGGGGGGGAGGCACTGATGCTGGGCAGCAGGGGTTTGGTGGGCAGGGTCCGGGACAGCCCGGCGTGGGGGTGGCCGCGGTAGCTCTGCAACTCCGACGGGGACAGGAAGGAGCCCAGGCCGGGGTAGGGCGAGGAGGCCTGCGGGGGCATGGGGTACATGGGCTGCTTGGGGGGGATCATCTTGGAAGGGGCGTTGCTCTGGGCGCTTTTCGTCTCCCCCTGGTCGGCAGAGCTCTGTGGGGAAACAGAGGGGAAGGTGGTGAGGAAGGAAAAGAGAAAACTTGTCCCAGTACTGTCCTGATGTTTTCATTTATGATGGAAACATCAATATGGTGTCCCACTGAGCTCCCAGACCCCATGGATCCTGCTCCTCTCCCACCTACCAGCACATGAACTCCCAGCTGGATGGCCACAGCATCCATATGGGGAAAACTGAAGTCAAATAACTCAACTGTGCCTCTGGAGGGAATGAGCCAGTGCAGAAGCAAACTGTCCACCAGGTGGGTGACAAATCCCTCCTGCTTCCAACAGAGAATAAATGGATCTCGAAACCCTCTGCTTTCCCCATCCTGTATGTGCCTGCAGCCTGTAGGTTCCTGTATGGGACAATGGTGGCATCATTTTGGCAGGAAGAAGAGAAAGCCAAAGGGAAATTTTCTGGACTGGACAATGAGGGTTTTGTCCTGTGATGGCCTCTGTAATGGCTCTCCTGATCCTTTCTCACTCAGCAGCCAGGACCACACTGGGCAGCTTTACTCAAAACAAAGTTTTGCAGAAGAGCAACTGGAGAAATTGGGGAAAAAACGAAGCCATGGAACACATGCCTTCATGACTTCGATGCCTTCCATGACTCCTGCCTCACACTGCTGCGAGGCACGTTCACGGCAAGACCCTCAGAGGCTTCCAGAGGGACAAACAAGCATTTTAAATCCCCAACCAATCCTTCCCATTCCCTTTTTCTCTTCTTGCTGCTGTTCTGTTGAGCAGTTGGCAGCTACCAGTCTGCACAGGGGCTTTGAGCCTTCCCAGCTCCCCACTACCACAAGGATCCTGCAGGCAATGAGTGATTTGAGTTCACATCATTTCCCAAGGCAGCACTGAGGATGTGGTGTAGCACACCAAGGAGAAGCTTTGAAGGGAGACCACTCACTACCCAAGGGCAGCATCACCCCTGAGCAGCAAGATTTTGAGTTCCACAGGAGTCACCCCAAATTCACAGGCAGCAAATGCCTGTGTCCCCTCTCTGGAGGTGTGGAGGAGGGCAAGCTGTGAGGTCCTCTGGGATGGACATCCACTTCTGAAGACCCATCATTGCTCCCCAGTGTGGTATTGCTGCACTGGGAGTTAATGTATGAGCTTGAAATGCCCTGAAATTTCCCTGTTAGGCACTGGAATGAGCTCTCTGGGTTTGGCCTGGCTGTGGTGTGTTAAACACATACATGCTCACATCTCATCCACCCACAGTTATGCACCTTACTCCATAAAACTCCCTAAAATCTTCAAAAAACTCTCTAAAAAATCCGCTCCAGGCAGAGCACACACAGGAGAAGCCACACCCAGGGTCCTGATCAGCTGGGACAAAACAAGGGCATGCAGCTGTACCAGTGCAGCCAGTGAGCCCAGTACTGGGGTGTCACCTCCCCTGGGCCAGTCCCTGCTGTCACCTTGTCCTCCTGCCCCTGTTTGCTGCACTCACCCCAAAATCAAGTGAGGCACAGCCCCTGGCGGAGGGGACAGGCAGCAGGGACCCCTTCAGGGACACTGACAGGACCTCCCCTGCTGCTGAACCCATCCAAAGAGGGGTCTCATTGCAGGGTGCTGAAGGCACACCACAGCCCTAACCGTGCTGCAGAGCCCTTCTTTCAGCTCCTTTAGAAGGTTTTATGCTGATATCAGTTCTGATATCACAATTACACAGCATTTCTCTCAAACCTGCCCCTCCCTGGAGGCTCCTGTGAGCTGGATCCTGTCTGTGAGAGCAGCTGTACCTTGGAGACGAGGCTGGCCCGGTATGCAGCCAGGGCTTTCAGGTACTCCTTCTTGGCAGCTTCTGTTTTCCTCTTGTATGCCTGAAAGGACCAAGAAATGGATAATCATGAGTGGAACAGGGGACTTGGCTGCAGCCCACCTGCTCAGTGGGACCCCCTTCACTGGGGCTGTGTGCATGAAAAACTAATTTCTGCTGCACAGGAATTTATCCCAAACCAAGAAAATAAAGCCTATATATTGGACCATGCTGGGATTTTTGCAGGAATCTCTGGCCAGAGTGGTCTGTATGTTTAGATAGGTATTTGTAAGAGACACAGCCTGGTTTTATAAGGTGAACACAGTGGAATCCCTTCCCAAAAGAAACCAGGATGAAGAGTGATCCAGGCTCTTGGAAGAGCAAGACAAAAGCCAAACTCCTCAAATGACAGGACTGTCTTTAAAGTCCCTTCCAACTCAATCCATTCTATGATTCTGTGATGATGACTAGCTTAAAAACAGGTGAGAGATTCAGAATTCCTAAACCTCCCATTTTTTTTCTTGTCTTTCCCATTATTAAATCTTTAGAGGTCAAAACTCCAGCTCTCCTCTGCAGTCTGGACAGCTGGGAACTACTTTCTCATCTTCGAAAAGCTGAGATTTTTGTCCATCTTATGACTTGGAGAGCTGGAGCTTGCAGGGAAGCAGCAAGTGCCAGGAGTGTTTGATTCACTAAGAAAAGAGATAATAAAACTTTGCAAGAGTGAATTATGGTTTATTCTTCCATCTCTCCCCATAATGAGAGGTGCCTGTTGATCATGTCAGTGCTGGTCCACTCCCTGCCTGGATCCTGGTCCTCCACATTGAGGTGAAGACAAAATAATGGTGTGACCCAGCCTGTCCCCAGCAGTGAGTCCCTGTAGGGTTACACAGATTAAACTGAGTACTTTAAAACGGAATAAAAATTTCAGGATAAATGCAGAAACTCCCAGGAAAAATACCCACCAACCCTTTTCTCCATTGGAAACTCAAAGCCTTCCTCAAGCAATGCATTGAAAGTGGATTTCAATTAGAGCAGATTTGCATATATTTAATTCAGCTTTAAAACCAACAGCAGTTTCAGAAATTGGAATACTGAAGCCTTGTTGGGTACATTCTCTGTCCAGGATGATTTAGATTGGATATTGGGAAAAATTTCTTCATGGAAAGGGTTGTCCAGCTCTGGAACAGATTGCCAGGGAAGTGGTGGAGTCATCATTCCTGGAGGTGTTTAAAAGACATGTGAATGTGGCACCTGGGGACATGGTGACCTTGGGATAACAGCTGGACTGGATGATCCTAAAGGTCTTTTCCAGCCAAAACAATTCTACAATTCTATGATTTAGCTCATCCCCCCTGCAAATTTCCACAGCCATGGCAGCACCCCAGACTCCCTTCCCTGACCCCTGAAGGGAAAGTGACCTTCCAGCAGTTAAACTGAATGTGAGTTTAGAATCAGTACAGATAAATTCTATTAAAAATGGATTGAAAGCCTTTATTTTCATTGCTAAATCACAGCTAGTCCTGTAATGAAACATTTTGACTTGACACACTGGAGGTCTCCGATGGCAATTTTCTGAAATGGAACATTTGCCTAAGTTTGTCTTTGGCTTTATGGTATTCAGGAAATATTATATTTGCTCCATTCAGAACAGAATTACTTTTCAAAATGTCAGCCTGAAGAAGAGTTTGCCTGTGAAAAGCAACTATTTCTTCAAACTGTTTCAGTTCCCTTAATAAAAGCTATTACCTTTCTCTACAATCTCCACATCTTTTATTACAGAATCAAAGAACAGTTTGGGTTGGAAAGGACCTTAAAGCCCTTTCAGTTCCATCCCCCTGCCATGGACAGGGACATCTCCCACTGGACCAGGTTTGTGACCATCACAGCACCAGAGAATTTACTGTATCCACCTGCTGGATGCTCCTTTTTTAAAAAAATATTTATTTATTTATTTATTTGATCTGGAATGGTGGGAAATCAAACTATTCAGAGCTATGCAGAGACAAATTCAATTATTAGCAAGACTTGCCTGGAGAAAAAACTGCCATTTCTGGACAGTGAGAGGGCAGGTAAATGAGACGTCCTAAACCTAAATGCAATAAATGAATAATCAATAAACTTCGTGCCTGTCTTCATCCCCATCACTCGCTTTTCCTGCTAAATCCTTTTTTAATGCCACTCTTCATCTGTCCTTGTCTCTTTCAGAGTGTGTGTGGGCACAGGGTCTCTGTCCTGTTGGGATGTGCTGCCAGGTGGGGTCTGCTGGAGCCAGACCGGGAAGGAGCAGCCAAGAGACACATTCTGCTGAAGGGAGAGTGGAATTGCTCCAAGCAGAGCCTCTGTGCTCCTTGGGCCAGCCCTGGCCCCAGCCTGGCCACCAGCAGGGCTACCAAGCAGGGTGACAGTGTGAGGTGATGTGCTCTTCCATGCTCCTCTGGTGAGCTGGAAGTTCTGGAAAATTCCTGGTGGATTATCTGGGTTTTAATCTCAAAATCAGAGAATGGTTTGGGTTGGAGGAAGCTTAAAGCTCATCCCATCCCACCCCTGCCATGGCAGGGACAACTTCCACTATCCCAGGTTGCTCCAAGCCCTGTCCAGCCTGGCCTTGGACACTGCCAGGGATCCAGGGGCAGCCACAGCTTCTCTGGGCACCCTGTGCCAGGGCCTCACCAATCTTATTGTATGGAATCATTCTTAAGGGTCTCCTGTTGGGAATTTTGCAGTCCTGCCCTGCACACAGGACCTTTCTGCACCCACACTGTGCTCCATAAAGGACACTGAGCTGCCTGTCCCTGGGGAATCACCATGCTGACGTGGGATCTGAACAAAACCTCTCACAAATCCTCTGTGTAAAGGCAGCTCTAGTGCAGCATTTATAACCTTTAAAATTTTAATTTAAACATTGACAAAACCATGTTACTTTCTAATTAAATCCCATTTTCTCCCAGGGATTTTAATTTTGAAGTAATTTATCAGATTTAAGGATCCTCAAAACATTTCGCATGTTTTTCTTCCTAACCTGCCGTGCCCACTGATTTATTTTCCTTATTCATTAGCAGGAGGATTCATTAGTCATTAAGTGAGTGGGTGGGTTGGGGGGAGGGAGGAAGCAAAACCGGTTAGTGATTATGAAAACAAAAAATCCGAGCTGTAAGAAGCATATGTTGGGATCGTAATCCTGACACCTCTGTGTCTCAGCAAAGCAGCCAGTAATTGTACCGTAATGAAATGTTCTTGTTTGATAACCAGTTAATTAGAGAAGACAATTATTGCAAACCCCGCTGACGCCCACGAGCAGCTCTGTGTCGCGCAGGCACTGAGTGACAGCCAGAGCTGTTATCCGTAACCTCTGCATCCCAGCCCTCCTGCTCCGGCAGGAACGCTGCTTCCCAAGCCTGGGGAGCAATGGGAAGAACTCAAACTCTCCCCAAAACAATCAAGGGGTGCACTGATCCCAAGTGGAAAAGTCCCTGCTGCAATCCCAGGTGGAGTTTGGGGCGTTTTGCTTTAAAAAGGAGGTAGAGCATTGGGAAAGGAGAGATGGAAAGTGCAGGAAACGTGTCCAGGAGGAAAGCTGGGAGGGAAGACCAAGAGGGGCCACAATGATGCAGCAAAGGAGGCACAGAGTGATCCTCTGCTTGTAGGAAAAGAGGCAAAATAGGCTTAAATTGTACCAAGGGAAATGTTGGGTAAGCACTGGGAAGCCTTGGGAACAGTAAGGATAATTAAGCATGGGAAGACATTGCCTGAGGAGATGTGTAATCTCCACCACTGAGGGTTTAAGAACAGATTAGGAACACATCCATCAGGAATGGCTTAAGTAGAGATGATCCTGACTTCAGGCAGCAGTATGGTCTGGTTGACCTCTTAAGTCCCTCCTTGCCCTCCTTTCTGTGATTCCATGACTGGGTTTTTTCTTCTCCTGAATGTGTAAATTTGGTTTTTATTCTGCTTGTAAATCTGCAGGGTTTTTCTTGTAACCATTATACACTTTCCTGCAAGATATGTCCTGAGATCACCATAACTTAGGGTTTATCCTCAAGATGACTCAAAGCACATCCTCCCTGCCACGTTCTCTCTTTTCTCCATACATCCTTCATGCAGCCTTTGGAGAGGCAAATAGGAGCCATGGATATGTTATCCTTATCCCTTCCCAGCTCCTCCTCACCTCCTTGCACCCCCTCTGTATCTCCTTTTTGGGCAAGACTTATTGTGTCCCTCCCACCATTAAAACTACCTAACCCAAGCTACACCTTTAGAATAAAACCTGTGGTCTGGGTTGAAGGTCTTGAGGTCAGCTTCCCTGGGGATACCTACAGGATGGACCCTGGCTATGGGAACTGTTTGCCTGGTTTGTTTCAGGAGAGTTCCTGCTTTATTCTGGTGGAGACACAATGCTGTGAAGCAATTCCTTTGGAGAACAATTGGAAGAGCCTGTAATGAAGTGGGAATTACCAGTGGTTAAAGCATCCTGAAAGATTGCTGCTCTCCACTGCCTCGACTTCATGGGGTGTAAGTCATCCACAGCTCCATATGAGGGCACAAGAGTGTTCCCAGGACAATCCACTGAAGATTCCGAAGGGAATCTTATCCATATATAGGATATAGGGAATGTTATCCATACTCTCCTACTAAAATTTTACAGAGTGTAGCTTGAAAATAATGCTAGAGAAAGTAAACATATCTACCCTTTTGGAAAAGTAGAACTGTGAAAATGTGATGCTAGAAATGAGAGGTTTTGGCTGCAGGGAGGGAGTTGAATTTTGTGCAGATCTGAGTGACTATGTCATATAATTCAGTCACAAGTTACACAGGCTCCTCATTTAAGAAGGTGAGGCTTTCTGTTCCCACAGTCTAATTTAAAAAAAAAAAATTATTTCTGCATCTTGCATGTGTCAAATTCTAGAAAGCCTTGTAGTAGAACCATGTGCTGCTTTGAGGAAAACCTGATGTATTTCAAGTTCAGACATTTTATTACCTTGGGTGAGTGCTGTGCCACAGGTATTTAGACCAGGTTTGATCAGGAGGGTCACCCAAGAGGGTGACAAATCCAAACCCTAACCTCCAATGAAAACCACACAACATTCACCTTCCAAACCTCTGATCTTGCTCTCCAAGAAGAACAGGAGCATTTGTGGAGTTGCTGTAAAAGCAGATCTGACCCTTCACACCTCCCCATCATTACCCTGCTCTCCACCAGACCTCTCTTGAAACCTTTTTTGGGATCAGTGCTTTGATCCATTTCCAGTGCTGCCCAGAAGATGCTGAAACCTCCTTCCAGGCCAGGGCAACTCCTTGGACCCTTCCAACCCCTCACTGCCAGGGCTTTGGGGCTGCAGGAGGAAACTTCATCCCGTGGTGGTTCCAGTGTTGACAGCTCAGTACAAAGCTGGAATTGAGCAGTTTGTAGCGTGGCTGTTCCCATGGGATCTCTCCCCTGTGAGGTCTCTTCCATAAAACAACTTTACAGGTGGCCTGAGAAGCCTCTGTCCCACCACAGATCCTGCAGTGTCCATCAGGTTCAATGTGCAGATGGATCTGATTCAATGGGTGATCTATTACTTTCTGCTGAGCAGGCAATTTTTCTGCTGGGTAATTTACCCCTGGAGTGTGACTTTATCCCTGGAGCTCTGTTGTTCTCCAGGCTGTGCATTTGTGTGGGAAAACCCTATTTGCATTTGGCCATGGAATCACTCAGCATTACTGAACTGGTCCTGGTGAAGTACAAGCAAAAACTCATCTCTGGTACCTTTGTGTCCCCAGACTCAACAACTCAACTGAAAATGCTGGTTTTGACCAATCTGTGTTCATTTTGGATGGGAAGCTCTGGGTTAGCCTGGGGTTCACTCATCAGACTGCTCAGGAACTCCTTGATTCCTCTGCTCTTGGTTCCCAGAGTCTAAGGAAACACGGGCCAGTGCTTTGGCTTTGTGGCTGGATTTGCTGATGACAAGAAGCTGATTCCAGAGACTTCTGCAGCTGCCACCTTGGCACTGATCTCTGTGCTCTCCATCATTGCCTGGCTCCAATCCAACCTCCTCTTCACCAAAACACAGCAGGGAATAGGGAGGTGTTCAGAGAGGGAATAATAAAAACGGAGAGGAGAGCAAATCCCACCAGTGACTTCTCTGGAGAGTCTCTAGGCTTATCACCCCCAGGAGATCCCCCTGAGGGAGGACAGCCACCAGGGCTGGTGTCACCTGCTCCTGAGCAGATTTGGCCCATGGTGGCCCTGTGGAAACAGAGGAAGAGGCTGTGGGTGGCACAGTCTGGGACCAAGCTGCCAGCACTCCTGGGAAAATCCTCCCAGGAAATTAGCAGAATTTGCTCCAATCTAGTGCTCAAATTCTTCTAATTTCTGTCAAATCAGGCAGCCCTTTTCAACCTCGCTGGGGAGCACTGCTCGAGATCTGCTAATGGGAAAAACTCCCACTGAGGCATGGGATTCTGGAGCTGGGACCTGGAGCTGCAGGCTCATTCCTGTGACAGGTACCCCATAGGATGCTAATGGCTGAATTAGCATTTCACTCTGCAGCAAAGTCGGAGCTATCTCTACAGGAACAGCTGCTAAACTATTTGCGAAGTTCAAAGAGGATGTATTAATATTTTTTTTTTCCCCGAGTCACATTCTTCAGATTCCCCTGTAAGCTCCTTAGGAAGGGCCACACCAGCTGTTGAAGAATGAAGATTACAACGTCCTGCAAACGCAGCGCTGAGGATATTTAAGGTATTGTTATTTATTACTATTCTACAGCCACACTGGAAGGGGTTAAAATGAGGAAGAAAACGGTGCTTTGCCGAACAGGTGTCCTTGAGCAGTACCCAAGGACATGGAGATTGCTAATCCTGTATTCCACAGCATGATCAAATCACCAGGCAACAGATATAAATAAAAAAAGGCAGGAAATAAGGAAATTTAGATACAAGTGTGTCAGAGGGAAAATGAAGATTCATTGTGAAGAGGCTGAGAAGAGAAGAAGAAGGAACAAAATGACAAAGCCACAAATGATAAACCAGTAAGAACAAAAGAAAGGGGGGAGAAAAAAGGCTCTCTGTGAAATGCATGTCTGTGACAGCAGCAGCCAAATCAAAGATGCTCCTAGATTATATGGTTTCTTGCATAATATGCATTCTGGTTCCCTCTCTGTGTTTGTCTTTCAGCTGGTGCACAGGGAAAAAAAAACCATATCTGAAATGGGACGTGAGCAACCTTTATTTTCCTTGTTTCATCAGGAGGAGAAAGCAAATTTGCTTTGTGGGAGCAGCAGCACCTGCTCAATGGCAAATAAATAGCTACAGCTTTGATATTACAGTGCATATAATCATTAGCAGCACAAATGGCAGAGGATTAACCCTCTGCATGCTGGCCAGGGCTACCTGGCAAAGGGGTGGCATCTTCTGCTGCTGGCAGAAATGCTCAGTGAGGTGTCTCTGGAGAGGGGCTGAGGCTCTGGAGGGGCACAGGACCACCCTTCCCAGTCCTTTGGCACTGGCACAGGGGCCACAGTTCTGTGCACCCCCTGTGTGCAGGATGGAGCTGGGAGGGGTGGATGGGCACAGGGCAGGCACAACAGGACATGTTGGGGCTGTGCTGAGGAATCACAAAATGCCCTGGGTTTATGGACCATATTCCCTTGAAGCCACTCCTTGGTTGCTCCCTGCCTGCTCTTCTCCCACAAGGCAGGAACACTCTGAGTGCATTGGACAGTGAATAAGGTTTGCAAACCTCATCTGGAGCAGAAACTCCAGCAATGCAAACAACTGCTCAATAACAGTATGGTGGGGTGGGGTCTGCACCTCTAGAGATCCAAGCGTGGGACCAACCCCTGAGCAGATCCTACAGCCTCAAACCACCCTTTCTTAAGCCAGGAAGGAGGCAAGCATTCTTTAACTAAAACTTTGGTCATAATTTAGCCAAAAAAAGTCCAAATTTGCCTCTTGTTTGCCTGCCATCTCTATGCTGGCTTTTCCCCAGGTTGCCCTCTGCACTGCTTTCTGCAGCGAGGACATGAAGCCACTGTGTCCCTGAAGAAACATTTCCCTTTTCCAGCTTCCCACCCCTTCCCAGAGCACAATACTCCTGCAGATGGGTTGACCCACAGTCTGGTCCCACGTGCAGCTGGACTCCCAGGTCACAGCAGGATTTTGGCCAGTGATGCCTGGCTGTGCTGCTCGGTCACCATTCCCTCTCCAGATGTGCCAGGAGAGCACTTGGAATGCCTGCTTGCCTTCCCTGGGAATGTGTGCACCATGTCCTGCAGCCCTGGGCAGGAAACACCTATGGGACAGCCCAGGCACTTGTTTTCAAATATTAAAGGTGTTTTGTTAAGGCTTTTTCAAATTTTCTTTTCCTTTTTCCCTTTCCATCGCATTGCCTCACGAATCTAAAGAAAACCCTTCACTGGGAATGCTGGCAGAGGAAAGCAAACAGGGGCTAAATAAACTCTCCACCAGCCAGACACTTCCAGAGTGAACGTGCCACATCACACAAACCAGCCACAGCGTCCCAGAGCCAGAGAGAAATCGTGTCCCTCCAGCCGGAGTCCCAGGCAGGGAGGGAACTGTTGTGGGAGAGAAGTATCCAGCTGGAGACAAAGCCAGGAAGTTAATATTTAAGCATTCAGACAAGGAACAAATGACTTAATTAAATCAATTACAGAGGGAGAAATGGAGCCACTTAGAAAGCGTGTGTAAAGAGACGGCGAGGCTGCTGCGAGCTCATAAAAGAGAGGGAGGAGGGAGAGTTAGCAGGGAAGATAAACGGGGCTGGTTTAATCCCTGCTGTTAATTAAGAGCTGAGCGTTTGCACTGCGCTGAGTCAGGGTCGCTGCCATGCTCTGAGCCAGACTCACAGCCGAGCTCAGTGCCCAAACTGCGGTGATGTTTGTAACCAGGTGGAGTCAAGGAGGGCAGGCTGAGAGGCTGGGAGGGATGAAAGCAGGAGAAATAAGTGACATGAAGCTTTGCCATGATCCTGAGCCTCCCACAGCCTGTGCCAAGAGCACAAACCCAGCCCCTGTCCTGCATCTTCCCAGGGCTGGGTGACCCTCCTGCAATAGGAGTGGACCTTCCTCCCCTCTTCAGATGAGGAATTCCTGCCTTCATGATCCTCCAGTGATCCACCCAGAGAGGAGGAAAGGCAGCAGCAAAAGTGCTTTCATCCCTGAAGACGCCCTGCTCTTATTCCTGACTCAGCATGGGGTGGAATTCAAGGTTGTTTCCCAGCATAACTTCCAACTCAATGACTTTTCCATCTCCCTGCTGCTCCCTCCCCAGATGAAGCTTTTTCCAGTGCTGGCCATGGACACCCAACTGGAGCTGGGGCCAGGCTCCAGGAGTAGAGCTCCCAGCTAAAGCCTGTTTGGGTCCAGGACACATCACACACAGTGTCAGACCTCACTCTGCCTGATAAAAAGCCATTCTTGCTCCGAGAAGTGTTCCCTGGGGTTCTCTCAACAGGCAACAAGCAATTACAGGCTTTTGTAACTGACTCAGCAGCAGGGAAACAGGGAAAGCAGGACCTGGGATTCTCCGTGTGAAGCAGACAGAAAGTGGCTGACAGCTTTGGGGCAGGAAGGTTTCCTCTGTGAGGCCACTTCAGACGTCTCCTGAAGCTTTTAAAGCCTGAATGCTGGATTTGAAGCCAGCAGTGCAAGGAGTTAACAGTGTTTAGCCGGTTGGCTGTCACTCCTTGTAAGTAAATAAGCAAATACAAACCTATCTCCCCTCTCAGGCTGTAAAACCCCACGTCAGGGAAAGGCCACTGCTGGCTTTGCAGGGTATGAGCTTATCAAGAATAATTAGTTGTCATAAAAATTTGCTCTTCCCCACACAACAGCAGCAATTTTGCACAGTGGGCACTTCAGCACTGCTGCTGAAAACATCCTCTGTTCTGCACTTCAGCCTGTGGAAACCCCTGGCCATGCCTGGGGAGACGCTGTGCACCACAGAAAAACACATTTCTGAAGAATGAAAAGCTGAAAGAAAAAAAAAAATAAATCAGTAACTCACTTGCTTCTGTTCTTCTCCCAAACTGTCCCACATGGATGCCACGATTTTGGACACGTCCCCGAAGGTGGCATTGGGGTTTTGTCCTTTGATGGCTGCTTGTGTGTCTCTGAAAAACAGGGCGTAGGCTGACACGGGCTTCTGCGGCTCGTTGGGGTCCTTCTTTTTCTTCTTCTTTTGGCTTTTGGGCTTTTTGCCCAGGTCTGTTGAGGGTCTTTTCTCTCCAGTGGCCTGTAAAATCAAGAGATGAACTTTAGCAGTCAGCTGGGAGTGGTCTGGTAAAAGTCCCTGCTACAGACACTGAGCCAAGGAGATGAGAGTAGGAATGGGAAGTGGAGAGGGGGGACAGCAGCTCTGGGGGTCTCTTTGTCCCCCAGGAGCCTCTTGGATCATCACAAACTGCTGGTGCAGCCTGAGCCTTGGTGCCTCCTCACAGAGCAGCTTCAGTTTGTCCCTTTATCCCTGCCCCAGATCTGGGGCTTTCCAGACACTCATCCTCCATCACTCTCCTTCCCCACCCTCCTTCCCGGCCCCACAAGCTCACTCACTCCTTGATCCTCTTCTGGGACCTCTCCAAATGCCTTGCTTCCCAGCTAGATTGCTTTAGCAGTCCATGAATTTTCCAAACTTGGCTTCCACATGGTTTTTGATTTCCATCCCAGCAACTCCCTTTGCAAGCTGCTCCTGACTTCCCTCACCTCCTCATTCCCAGGAGGGTTGTGAGCACTGACCAAACAACACCAACATCACTTTAACCACCACACCAGGGCCATCCAAAATTTGCTCCACCCTGCTAACACATTAATATCCCTCTCCAGGAAAAACATCCAGGAACTGGATTTTAATCAGATGAATTAAATACTTTGCAAGTGCTGTTCACTCTTTACAACCAATCTGGGTGCAGCTGGATGACCAGGAATGGCTATGTCCACACTCTGTCCAGGGGGTGTTGGAACTGAGAGATGCACAGGGAGGGATTGCTGAGGTGTCTGTGCAGGGCCAGGAGCTGGGCTGGATGATCCTCTGGGTCCAGCTCAGGATATTCTATGTTTCTATGAACACAGAGGACTGCAGAAGCCTCCATGGGAGGATGTGCAATAGAAAAGACCCTTGGAAAACACTCGGATACCCATCAAAGCTCTCAATGCATTGACTGTGGCCAGTGCAAGCTGGCACTACAGGAAAGCATCATTATCCTTACATTACAGTGAAGAAAAACCTAAATACACCAGATGGCAGAGAATAAAAGCATTGGCTGGATCTCTGCATCCTTGAGGGCAAACAGGACCCCAACCCCTCCACCTGCAGACCCTGAGCTCAAGGCACTACCATCAGGTTGTTGAATTACTTGGAAAGACACAAGTCTAAGCACCAAGATCTTGTGAAAAGCTATGGTGGGGACAAACAGCCTCTTCTCCTGATGGATTTGTCACTTTGAGCACGTGCTTGGCAGTGCCAGGATTTAAGAGGCTTCCCTTCAGCTGGCACAGGGCAGGCACAGGGAGGAAAGGGCAGCAGCGTTCCTGTTCTCCGCTCTGCAGCTCTTGACTAGTCATTAATTTCAGTATCAGTGCAGTGACATTTGTCAAACAGACAGTGACCATTAGTGAATGAGCAGAGAGACCAAAAAAATTGCATTTAATTTAAAATTGCCCAATTGGGCTTAAAAGGGAGGCCTGGAGGTGAAAGGCCAGCTTATTAGGAGAAAAAAAATGCATGACAGGGCTTCAGCCCATTAGGAAGTGAGATGGTATTTTAACTAACTGTGATCCTGTTTGATTCACTGGAGTGCCATGGGGGAGTTGCTCCCACACTGACCAAGCCAAGGAGCTGGAGCACAACCCCAGCTGGATTTACAGCTCAGGCAGCCCCAAAGAGCCTGTGGGATTTATGGAAAACAGATGCTGCAAGGCTGCCCAGAGCCATCATCCCCAAGAGGGAGCAGAGAAGATCAGGATTTGGTATTCATGGGGTTTTCCAGGTATGACACAGCTGGGGTGAGACAGCAATCTAGGCCTGGACCTCAGAACAACCTGAGCCATGTTCATGGCTAAAGCCCACCCCCAGTGAGCCAGTGCCTCGCTGTCCCAGAGCATCTGCACCCCGAGGGACATCCCCATGGTCACAGGGAGGCTCAGGCAGGGGCATGAAGAGCATGGCCACCTGCCTGTGGTGGCCACTGACGTGGACCTGCCCTGGAGAGGCAGCACAAGGTCCATTTGACAGCAGCTATGGACTGGGGCAATGATGTGATCCCAGAAACTCGGTGCCTTCTTAGATGTTGAACCCATGAAGAGCTGAAACCTCATGGACACTGTGATCTTAATAACTATGGAGAGTGACTACTAATCCAGCTGGAATTTGGGCTGTACCTATCTCTCCCCCACACTATGAAGCAAAATGCACCAGTGAGGGTCAGACACCCCTGAATCTCATAAGCGGCCTGGCTCAGAGGACCAGCTGGGTGTGAAGGACCTGCTGGCATCAGACCCATTTCTTTAACATGTGACCTTCCTCACAAGATTAATTTCTGCTTGTTAGACATTGCTTTGATGACTTGTTGCAGAAAAGCCCTTAATGGCCATCTGACAAATGACTGATGGGTGAAGGCAGCAGCTGTGCAGACAGAGAAAGCAAACAGATCCCTGCAGGCCCCAGTGTGGCTCTGCTGCTTTCCTTACACTCAGGGTCTCCTCCTCCATCAAACACATCACTCCCACCTGTCTGGGGGGTTTAAGGGCAGAAAAATGAGGGGGATTGCTGTAAGGGTTAGGAAAAATTTTAATCTCTACAAGCTGTCATCATCTGGAAATCTCCAAACTCTTCCTACCCCATGGGCATCTCTGGCTCAAGAGAACACAAGATCCAACCCCAAAGCTGTGTCCTCCTCAGGGACTCCTGGATGGCTGAGAGGCAAGATGGGTGGTACTGGTGAAGGCACAGAGAGGGAAACTGGTGTGGCCCTAAACTGAAACTCATTTTGCCCTGACATGAAAGATTTGAGCTCCCAGGTCATTGCCTGGAGCTTTGTGACACAGGCTTTGTGAGATGGCAGACCATGGGATCCAGCAGCACAACCCGTCCCACAGTGTCCCCTAAGCATGGAATCACAGAGTTTGAAAATCTCCATCTATTTTTAACCTTGTGTATCTTTTCTTTTTACAGTTTTACTTCACTGAAGCTGTTTTTGCACCCACATGTGCACTCTACTATGAAATCTAAAGTGAAATCTGCCAATGGATGAAAAACGACAGGATTGATGGGAATCTGTTTTCCTTGGTTTCCATGAAGAGGGAAAGGTTTTTGCTCAGTCCTAGCATTTTCCTGGTTTTCCAGCCCCTGCACTGTTTGCTGCTCTGGTTATACACTCAAATCCTGTCACAAGAGTCTATTTTGGTGGAAAAAGGTTACAATATCAGTGCCTTGGGTCAGCATCTTCCAGGAGAAGGTTTTCCATGAAAGGCTGTAATCAAAGTCCCCATGGAGCCCAGCAATTCACCTGCAGGCATGGAAGCACGGCAATTGCTGCAGTTTGAATTCAGTAAACAACAGCCACAGATTTCTGGAACACAGCACAAGTTGTTTGGCTTTGCTGGCACATTTGGAGAGAGATGGACAGCAACCAAGATGTGACCAAACCCCTAGGAATTCCTTGGGTTTGTTGATGCCACACTCAGTAGCAGTTGACTGTAGAGACCATTTGGGACATTGCTGACTACTCAAAATACCACCTGGGTGAACTAAAATGCAGAAGACTCTTCCTCTTTTAATTCCTGTTTATTTTCCTTAGCATGCCATGTCCAGTGAGTTCAGTTAAACCCCACCATGTGATATTTTCCTTTCCTGCTTCAGTCTCCTCCACCCACTGCCAGAAATCTAATTTAGCTTCAAGCATTTGCAGCCCCTTAGTCCTGAACGTGCTTGCCTCATCATAATCATCATCCCAGGAAATCCTGTAGCCTGATGGATCTGGTAAAATATGGGGGCAGAAAAATTCTGCTCTCCAAACTTGCCATTCTGCTGTGCTGGACCTTAACCTAAGCTGGGAACAGTGCCCTCATCCATGGCAAAGTCTCCCACTAGAAATATAAAAATCAGACCAGAAGACTATGGTTTCACTTAGCACAATTTATCCCTCACCAAAACCCACCATTTTCGCGGCGCGACAGCACGTACCTTATAATGCGAATCGGTCTCCTCTTCCTGAGTGGAACTGGAGGGAGAAGGGGTGGCAGACTTGCTTCCCGGAGGTGAGGGTGAGCCGTGGGTGACCCCGCTGCGGATCCCCATCTGGGAGATGAGCTGGGACTGGCTGAGGGCACCCATGGGGCCACCCAACATCCCGGGGCGGTTGAGCAGCGGCACTTGGCGGTTGGAGTCGTAGGACGCGGCGTCGGAGTGCACCATCTCCTGGATCTGGGTGGGGAGGAGATCACCTTGTCACCACAAAATGGATTTATTGATTTGGTTTGCTGTGTTGTCAAAGTCCTGGGAGGCTGATTTAATGGTTAAATTGTTCTACACAGCTGGGAAAGTCTTCCTTGCCCTGCCTTCCAAACAAGGCAAGAGCTGAGCACTGTGCACACCTGGCCCTGCCCAGGAGCACTACAGAGAGCTGCTAAATCAGCTTTGTAAGAAGGTTTGGGTGTCCAGGAGGTGCCCCTGTCTGCTTCAGGGACTGCTGGTAGGCACCCACCAGGGGTCTGACAAAGTGTTCATAAATGAGCAATTTTTGACCAAATCACCAGGGGAAGGGAAGGTCCTCTAAGCCCCATTGTCCAGCCTGGCCTTGGACACTTCCAGGGATCCAGGGGCAGCCACAGCTTCTCTGGGAAACCTCTGCCAGGGCTTCCCCACCCTCACAGGGAAGGATTATTTTCTCATATCCCATCTAACCTTGCCCTCCTATAATTTAAAACCATTTCCCCTGTCCTGTCCCTCCATCCCTTGTCCAAAGTCCTTCTCCAGCTCTCCTGGAACCCCTTTAGGCACTGGCATGACCTCTAAGGTCACCCCAGAGACTTCTCCATGTGAACACCCCGAGCTCTCCCAGCCTGGCTCCAGCCCTGGGAGAAGCTCCATGGCCTCCTCTGCACTCAGCAGGTCCAGCCTCTGTCCGCCAAGAAGCAAGTATGAGTTGAGATGGGGACAAACCTTACTGGTTTCTGCACCAAGACCCCATCTCCAGGTTGTACCATTTCCCCTGGAAATCCCATTTTCCCCCAGGATCCATCCTTGCTGATCTGGTAGAGCCTTGCTCCTGTACAGCCTCATCCAGCCATGGATGTGAGGGAGGCAAACCCTGTCTGAAACATCTTCCAGACTTTTTCCCTTTTATATTAATCCTAATAATGCTAACATGAGTTTAAAGACCCGAGCTTTATTTATTAACAATTTTCACTCTCAATTAGCCCACTGAGGTGCAATCTCTCATTACCAGGGGAGCTTTGCCAGCTCCAGCAGCAGCACACACACAGAAGGAAACCCTGGGAAGATTTGTGAGGTCTCCATAGGCTTCAGAGGAAATAAATCCAGACGCAAACACAGATTTACTGCTGCAGGTCAGGAATCAAGAGTTTTACACCACATCCAACAGAATGTTCTGCTTTCCTTTGGATTCTCCATCAGTAGAGGAGTGATGTCAGGGGTACAGGTTTTCCTGGATCTGCCCTTTTTCTGTATTAAGTGTGAGGTGAAGGGATTTAACTCACAGGAATTAAATATATTCTTGCATTTCAACAGCACAAGTGTGACTGAGGCTGACTTGAAGCCACACTGAGTTGCTGCCCTTGGCTTTGGTGGTGTCAACGAGGCAGCAGGGCTGGTTTGCTGTGGCATGAAGCTTAACCATAGCAAGTTTTGTGTGCCCTGAAAACCTTATTGTGTGCCCTAAGAGCCTTTTCGTGTGCCCTAAAAGCCTTATTATGTGCCTTTTTGCAGAGCTCTGGCCTCTCCTGGTCATGGCAAGGGAAATCCAGGTGATAAAGACATTGAGGATGATGCAGCCATGGCGATGGACACCAGACTTGGGCAGCACAGGATGCAATTTTTGCATTTACAGCTGAATTTGCAAAAGTCACGGGAATGGCCAGGGTGAAACAGGCAGTGACAGGGACCATGCAAGATGGGGACACAGCAGCCATCTGCTGAGCAGCCAGCCCCTTCCCAAATTCCAGAAAAAATGTACATTTGTCTTGGGTTTTGTCAGTTTAATCCAGATCTTTCATGTTGGAGAAGATCTGCCAGCTGCTAAGGAAAAGAATAATTTATTGTCCTTATTATAAATTTAAATGAAGGGAAAGTTTAGAAGACGGGTGTTGGAGAAATGGGGAAGGCTATGAGATGTGGCTTAAAAAAATGCTAAAATTTAAAATAGCTTGCTCATGTTTCAGCCACGGCAGCCTCCTGAGGAAACACTGTATTAAGACAATTTCTTTTGAAACTTTTATTATGTGGCCAATAGACCACAACGGCTCCGTTTATCCATTAAATGTGTAATCATACACTTTTTCTTTACAGTGCATGTTATTTATTCATCAGAGCAGAACACGTCCAGGAGTGCAATTATGGATATGGGCCACATGCTGCAAATGCTTCTGAAAATCTGCAGAAAAAAACCATGAACCTGAGCCTGGCTCAGAGAACCTTTCCAGAACCCTCCTGCTCACAACAAGCCCATCACAGACACTGCATTTCTCCTGGGACATCCTTCTCCAAGGATATCTTAGCCCAGATGTCTCCTCCCATTAAAGGGACCCCAGAGGAAAGATGGGGACAGACTTTTAATCAGGGTCTGTGGTGACAGGACAAGGGGGAACGGTTTGAAACTGAGAGGGTTGGTTTAGGTTAGAAGTAAAGCAGAAGTTTTTTACAATGAAGGTGGTAAAACACTGGCACAGATTTTCCAGAGAAGCTGTGGCTGCCCCTGGATCCCTGGCATTGTCCAAGGCCAGGCTAGACAGGGCTTGGAGCAACCTGGGACAGTGGAAGGTGTCCCTGCCCATGGCAGGGGTGACACTGGATGGGATTTAAAGGTCTCTCCCAATCCAAAGCATTCTGGAATTCTATGATAAAAAACTGGTTTTAGTTGAATATTGTTGGTTCTTCTCTCTTTTCCCCACATCTCCTACTCTTCTCCCCTCCTCCAGAGAAGAGTCCAGGAGGTTCTGCAGAAGGACATGTCCAGTTCCTCACATGCACCCTGCTCACCAGTGTCTGCACAGGCAGGAACTGCCCCCAGTGTTTGCCACTCACTACATTTCTCTCCCCTTCCCCTTTTTTACTTTTTAAACACCATTTTGGAAGGAACACTCCAGGCTGCCACCTCTCCATTGCTCTGTCTGATGGCTCCTGATGTCCCCAGGAGTGGTGGAAAAGCCACTTGTGTTTTCTAGGGGTAAAATGTTTGGGGTAAAAATGAAGGTGAGTGTTTTGTGTGCAGCACTGGAGCTCCTAAAATAGGATTAAGGGTGAGGACAGCCCTCATTTAATCCAGGGAAAAGGCTATTCCTGCTTCCCACTGTGGGATCCTTCAGGGGGCACCCAAAGCAGGTGACACCCTCCCAAGAAAGATCCAAGGAAAGAGAGAGCCAGAAGCAGGATTTTGAGATGCTTCCCTGCAGCAAATGGCCTCATTAGGCAAGTAAATGATGAATGAAATTGTGATCACGGCAAACCAAAGTGAAAGGAGGTAATGAATGCAGCATTCCCTGTGTGAAAGGAAACAAGCTGGTCCTGTGGGATGCAGTCCCAGCCCTGGGCTCAGCAGGGCTGTCCCATGCCTTTCCCCTCCCCAAAACCACACACATGGAATTAAAGAACCCTCCAAATGCGATCAGCTCCTTCCCCAGGAGCAGGGGCTGGGAGAGCCAGGTCAGATCCTGTCTCCATCCAGGGATTTCAGCACATGTAGCTCACCACGAGGTGCTGCAAAAGGCTCAGGATGGGTTTGCAGCCTGTGCTGAAAAGATGCTTTGCATCTCAGAGGAAACCCAGAGTGCAATGTGATGTAGTCATAGCTGAAGTAATTAAGTGCATCTTACTTTGCAGATTCCCAAAGGCTGTGCTAACTCAAAGACAGCTTCTTTTTTTTCACAATATTTCAATTCTTTTAATGAATATGCATATCAGGCCCATAAACGCTCCAGCTAATCTGAAGAAGGAGAGAAAAACAGGCTGACAAAGAGCACATGGTCCACGTTCCCTGTTTCTGGGGAGAAGGGGAATTCAGGGAGTGACAAATGCCCAATAAGCACTCCAGTTGGGGACTGAGGTGCTCTACTAATACAGATAGTGTTTGAAATGTGTCAAGCCCAGCTTCAATTTAACTGTTCCCCAAAATTCTAAGTTCTATTTTATATTCTAATGTAAAAAGCAGCTCTTTCCAGCAGCGTGGGGTACAGCACCAGCCAGCAGACCTGGGGCTCAGGTCCCAGGATCTGCCAGGGGTGGTTGTGGCATGGAATGGCCTCTCCTGCTACATCCTAGTTCTCAACTGAAGCCTTGAGGCAGATCCCACCCCTAAAACCACCTTCTGCCTTGCTTTTCATGGGTTTTCTTCCTCCTCCTCCTCTCACCTCCCTTGGTCACGGCCACATCCTGAGCAAACACCATGTTCTGGTGGCAGAAGTACAAACTCAGTGTCATTCCTCCATGGTGTTCCCTGTCCTTGGAGCAGTGATGCTCCACCTGCTCCAACCCTGCTGCCTGCTTGGGTGGGATCCCAGGTGTGATCCATGCCAAACCACTTGCTGATGTTACCCAGCAGGAAAAGGAGAAATTTGGCTGGAGTTTGCCATAAAACATAAAACACTGTCTGACCCACTGCATTGCATCCCCTCGAGCTAAAGTGGGATGTGCAAAAGACAAGGACCAAGAAGAGCAGGAGTGGGCAGGTGAGGGGCATCACCCCATGTGCCAGGGAGACCAGCCCATGGGGACCACCAGGCTTCCAGGTGGAGAAGGACCTGGGGGTGCCGGTGGATGAGAGGCTGGACATGACCTGGGAATGTGCACTGGCAGCCTAGAAATCCAGCCATGTCCTGGGCTCATCCCACTGCAAGGGCAGAGATGAAGGGAGCATTCTGCCCCTCTGCCCCGCTCAGGTGAGACCTCACCAGCAGAGCTGTCCAGCCCTGGGACCCCCAACAGTAAAGCATGTGGAGCTGTCAGAGCAAGTCCAGAGGAGGCCAAGGAGATGCTCCAAGGTCTGGAGCTGCTTTGTTATTAAGCCAGGCTGGGAGAGCTGGGGATGTTCAGCCTGGAGAAGAGAAGGCTCTGGGGAGACCTCAGAGCACCTTCCAGTGCCTGAAAGGGTTTATAAGAAAGATGGGAACAGACTTCTTAGCAGGGCCTGTTGTGACAGGACAAAGGGTGATGGTTTTCAACTAAAGGAGGGTTGATTTAGATTAGATAGAGGGAAGAAATTTTTTATGATGAGGGTGGGGAGGCCCTGGCACAGGTTGTCCAGAGAAGCTGTGGCTGCCCCTGGATCCCTGGAAGTGTCCACGGCTAGGCTGGACAGGGCTTGGAGCAGCCTGGGATAGTGGAAGGTGTCCCTGTGCATGGCAGGGGGTAGAACTGGATGGATTTTAAGATCCCTTCCCTCCCAAACCATTCCATGATTCTATGACTCCCACCCTTCCCAAGGTGAGCCAACACAGGTGGGCTGAGCTGAGCTGTCAGAGCCTTCCTCATGCAGGGTCTTCCTCCCCAGATGAGGCAAGCAGCTACTCCAGGGGCAGCCACCAGGCTCATTGGCAGCACAGCTTCCCTCTCCTTGGGTTTGTTCCCAAGAACAAGCCATTATAATCACAATCAACCAGGGAGAGGAATTATCTTCTGAACAGCTTTGAAGCAAAGTTTTCCCAGCAGGCTTTTTCTGTATTGAAGTTTCAATGTAAACGCATCACCATAGCTGAAATGCTTAAAGATGATTTACTTAAAAAAGAGAGAGAGCAGGAGAGAGAGGAGCTGATAAGAAAATATATCCCCAATTACCACCCCTCCTCTTCCCGATTTGTAACTGCTTCTAATAAACTTTCATGGTCTATGTAAAATGCTTTAGTGCAGTGACAAATTTCTGCTGGAATTTGAGATGTCTTGTTCAGAGTAATAGCTATCTCACACAGGTGCCCAGCTGCTATTGTAAAATCAGTAAGCATTTAATTGAAACAAATGACTATAATAATAGTACATTATCCCTGCAGGCTCATAGCCATAACAGTTTTAATTATTGAGTTAAGAGTCAAACTAATTTATCCTTTAAAGTAACAGCCACATCTTTGGTTCCACCGATCATCCTATTACGAACATGAGGGGAACAGTTGGAAAGGATTTAAAAAGGAAGTAATTTATTTTGGTGGAGGTGGGGGGGGGGACATTTATCATATGGCAGAGGATTTCTCTGTGCACTGGTGTTCCCAGCTGGGGTTGCCTCTTCCCTCCTGGATGCATCC
This sequence comes from Lichenostomus cassidix, assembly GCF_008360975.1. NCBI lineage: Eukaryota > Metazoa > Chordata > Aves > Passeriformes > Meliphagidae > Lichenostomus > Lichenostomus cassidix. Next base: position 16,669 of record NW_028148050.1, on the reverse strand, counting down.
AGTTCCCAGAGGCACCAAGCACTCCTCTGCCAGCCCCTGGGGATCTGAACTCCCACCAGGATGCCATGGGGTGGCTTTGCTGGCAGCACAGGAGCCCATGGGAACTGGAGGTGCCAGCTTTGGGGGTTTGGGCATGTGGAAATTTTTTGGATCTATATTGAAATTACAGTTTCTCTTCATCAAACACGGTGGAAAAAAAGGTTTTACAGACTCAAGTTTGCAAACACGATCTGAAGAAGCATCTCTGAACTCAGAGCCAGGCAGGAAAGAGGAAGAATACACATTTATGATTTTAAAAAAGCATTTCTGAGACACAGGCACTCCCTGGGGCAGGTTTGAAGGCACAGCTTTCCTCAGCCCTCAGTTTCATGAGCCTTCCTGCTTTTTTTGTGGTGGCTGTGATACAGGGGATCTGAAGGATCTCTGAGAGCTCCTGGGGCACAGCACGGGGTGGGGATGGAGAGAGGATGGCTGCAAGGGGTGGGGAACACCTCCCTGCTAGGTGGGGCTCAGAAGCTATGCAGGAGGGTGGATTCACTTGTCCTCTCACCCCGTGGGTGATCCCTGGAGCAAGCCTGGAGCTCACAGCCAGCACTGGAGGCCTCTCACCAGTCTGTCCTGCATCAAAATACCATCAACCCCCTCCTGCTCTGGCCACAGACACAGAGCTCTGCACTCTCTCCATGTTCCCCACCCTGCTCATTGCTTTTTGGACTTCATCAGCAGCTCTCACCCAAAGCATCTCACACCCCTTTTCCAAAGCCACCATCTCCAAGGAGAGGAGTCCTCACCTTGAAACACCTTTTTTGCTCCTGCAAGGGGGACAATACTGCTTCTCCAAACACATATTGCTTACTGGGGATCAGTTTACCAAGCCACACCAAAATCCCTGCATCTCTGTCTTCTGCCACTTTCCTGCTCACTGCATCATCTGCTAACTTCACTGGCAACTATTTAATGCTTCCTCTGGCAGGAATATGACAAACTGCAGGAAGACAGAGTGACAATCCAGCCCACCAAACCTGTGCCACACTGGGTTTATATTGTTCAACTTTCTCAATAGACTTTGTGCTTCCAAGTCAAATGTCTTGCAGATGTCTAAGTATGTTATGTTAACACTGTTACCTCTATCACCCAAACCTGTAATCTCATCAAAAAAGATATCAAGTTAGTTTGACAAGATTTGTTTTCCATCAGCCCATGTTGATTGGCATTAATTATATTACCTTTCCTTAATTCTTTATTAATTGAGGCCTGGATCTGCCACTCCATTATTTTGCAGAGGATTGATGACAGACTGACAGGCCTGTAATTACCTGGGCTGTTCTGCTTCCCTTTTTAAATATTTGCACATTAGCTCTTTTCTAGTCCCCCAGAGCTTCCCCAGTATTCCAGGAATTATTAAATACCAGCATTAGCAGAGCTCCTCACTCTGTTATCTGAAGTCATGTACAGACATGCTCAGCCTGATGGCTTAGAGGAAAGACAAATATGAGAACAGAAACTTTTAAGGTTTAAGTGTTTTAAATGAAACCCTGACCTTTCCAATTAATGCTGGCAGTTTCAAATGTAATACTTTCAAACATGAAGCTTCACCCTAAGGCCACACAGTGTCCCCAGACAAGGCTCCCAGGGCTTCTCCCACTTGTGTCTATGTGTGAATGGACTCAGAGCAGCTCTGAGGAAGATTTGGGTGGATGAAAAGCTGAACATGACCTGGCCATGTGCCCTGGCAGCCCAGAAACCCAGCTGTGTGCTGGGCTCATACCACAGGGAGGGCAGCAGGAGGGCAGAGGAGGGATCCTGTCCCTCTGCTCTGGCGAGACCTCAGCTGCAGAACTGCCCCCAGCTCTGGGGACCCAAAATAGGAAGGATGTGGATACTGGAGCAAGTCCAGAGGAGGTCATGAAGATGCTCCCAGGGCTGGAGCCCCTCTGCTCTGGAGCCAGGCTGGGAGAGCTGGGGGTGTTCAGCTGGAGAAGAGAAACTCCAGAGAGACCTTAGAACCCATTTCAGTGCCTAAAGGAGCTCTGGAGAGGGACTTTGGACAAGGGATGGAGGGACGGGACACAGGGAATGGCTTCCCATTGCCAGAGGGCAGGGATGGATGGGATATTGGGAAGGAATTCCTCCATTTGAGGGTGGGGATAGAGTGCCCAGAGAAGCTGTGGCTGGCCCTGGATCCCTGGCAGTGTCCAAGGCCAGGCTGGACAGGGCTTGGAGCAACCTGGGATAGTGCAAAATGTCCCTGCCACGGCAGGAGATTGAAACAAGATGGTTTATAAGGTCCCTTCCAACCCAAACCATTCTCTGGTTGTAGCTGACTGTCTCTCCTCCTCTCTGGGGATCTTTTTGATCTGTTTCTGTTACCATGTAAATTGCTCCATGTCTTTTCCACCCTTGATCCCCTCCTGCACGTTTTTTCTCCCCTGAATGAGAAGTTCCCTGCAGCAGCAGCCCCAGGTCCTGGCAGGCAGAGCAGGGAATGACTGAGCTTGGTGTTGGGAAGCACCTGCCTGACAGGCTGAGCTCAGCACTCCGGCAGCCCAGGATCTTGTGCTACAATATCCTGCTGTTACAGGGGGAGGAATCCTCCAAACGCAATTAACACTTCATCAGAGGATAAAGAATTGTAACTTCGGGGTGAGAACGGTGGTGTTAAACAGGATAGAGACTCCTGGCAAACGGGGAATGTTTCTCACTAATATTGCCATCACCCCCGGGGCTGGGAGGGCACAGCCTGAAGGAACCAGCTCAGCATGGCATGAACTGAATGTTGTTATTTCTCATGAACATAACCCCCACTATGGTCACCTGCCAACAAGAGCATGACTGTGGATTGGCACAGCCCACAGGGGTCCCAAATCCAGCAGATCCCACCCCCATGGAGTGGCTGATGACAGGAATTCTGCTTCAGAGTGTGCTTCCCTTTTCTCTTGTTCCAGTGGAGTTGTTATACACATTGCAAGAAGTTATGGTTTTGAAGCACCTTGAGATGTCCATGACACATCTGAGCTTGCTGGAGCTCCAGACCTGTGCTCCATCCCAGCCCTGCTGTAGACCTGCTCCCTTAGCTGGGATGCTCCTTCTTCAGGAGAGGATCAAAGTGTTGTAAGGGCTTGGCCCACCCTAAATCCCAAATCCCATCAGCTGTGTGATGATGGAGAAACCCAACAGCTGAGATGGGAACCTGGACTGCAGAGAGTGATGGAATCACTGAGGCTGGAAAAGCCCTCTGAGACCATCGAGTCCAACCCCCAACCCAGCACTGCCAGGTCTCCCACTAAACCATGTCCCCAAGTGTCACATCTACATGTTTTTTGAGCACTTCCAGACATGCTGACACCACCCTGGGCAGCTGTTCCAGTGTTTAACCACACTTACAGTGAATACATTTTCCCTGATATCCAACCTGATCCTTCCCTGGTACAACTTGAGGCTGTTTCCTACAGCTGAGCTGCTGCATTCCAGCAACCCCATCTAGCCTGCATATGGAAATCCCAAGGCTGAACTTCCAGGAACACCTTCCACCAGACCAGGGTGCTCAGAGCCTTCCACTGCCTTTTTTTCAGGTGTTTTGTCTCTTCACCATTGATTCTTAAGGGAAAACACCTGAAGAAAAGGGACTGCTGTGATTATTCCCATGGGGACTGGGAGAGGGATAGCACATGTCCTTTGTCAAACTCGCTCTCCCAAAGTCAAGGATGAGCCCAACAGCCCAGAAAAATGCAAGCAAAATTCCAGTTCTAGTGGAAAAATCCCATGTCTAGTGGAAGGTGTCCCTGCCCATGGCATGGGGCTGGAAGTGGATGGTCTTTAAGGTGCCTTCTAATCATTCCAGGATCCACTGATGTGTCTGGAGGAGGAGGGATGCCCCTGGCACTGGAAAAGCAGCTGAGCTGTGCATGTGCTCCATTGGTGCTCCCGCAGTTCTCAGCTGGAGAACTGTCTGTAAATAACATCTTCAGTAAACTCTATTTTTTTTTTAAGTACATTATTTTACGGATAAAGAACAAGCCTGATAATTCAGTGAACATGTTTGCAAATAATTTATCCCATTAATTTCCAGCCTGTTTTCTGAATGCGTTATTTAGCGATTTTGCAAAACCCATTTGTAGAGGAAGGGAATTGATGCTCATCCAGGCATAACACCATCACCAAAACTGGGGCCAGAATTCCCTGGAATGGGCACTGGGAGGTAATTAAACAGCAGCAGACCCTGAGCCCCCCTTTTATACCCCATGGGGAATATAAAACTTAACAAAATTGTCACATTCTCCTCATGTGTATTGGAAAGACAGGAAGAACCAGCTATGGAGGGGGAAAGAAGCAAAGGGGGCAGATGATAAAACCTTCAAGGGTGCAGGGGAGGGACTGAGAGGGCCAAGATGCTCCTGGGAGCTGGGAAGGGTCTGCACCAGCCCTGGAGCCCATGCAGAACAATTTCTTAGTCTGGATTCCTGTCTCCACCCTCGAGGTGGATGGAGAAGCAGACAAATTTTCTCACAGAGTGTTTTTGTTGCATTATGTGAGTGCAATGGTGAGGCAAAGACATCTCAAGCAGAGGGAAAATAACTTTCAGCATCCAACCTGTTCATACATCTGATTTTCTGTAATTTTTGTCTTTCTTTTTTTAATCCTAAAGATCCCAAAGATCTCTGGGGAAATGGATTCAGAGAACAATGTTAAAATCTTCTATGAAAAGCACCTCTATAGAAGGAACTTGCTGCTTCCTAGGTCTGGGGTGAGACAACACATGTTGTGTGGGGCTAGAGGAGGTCCCTGGTCATATGTCCTTTTATTAATAAATGGGAATTTAGGATCTTGTTAACTGTGCACTCCACGGGATCATCACCTACCCACCAAAGCCATCCCACAGGTCAAGGACAGGATTTGAGACACAAATGAATTCCCGAGAAGCAGAGATCTGGTGTCATGTAAATAGCCTTAGGCATTAAAAGGGAAAGCAGGAAAACACTAGAGACAGAAAGTTTCCCCCATCTTCAGCTTGACAGAGATTCCTTGGGGAATTTGCTTTTCCTGGTGGGTTACCACATCCTTGGCATTATTAGCTGTTTAACATCCTGTGTTACAGCTCAGCCTCATTTTTACAAGGCTTTGAACAGCTGGGATGGACAAAAGTCCTGCTCTCCAGGTGGGTTAGAGGCCAGTAATTTTAATTTTTGTGGAATAGCAACATGGACAGCGAGAAAGTGTGCTGTGCTGTGTGTCCTTGCCAAGGCAGGGTGACACCCAGTCCTTCCCCATGCTGAGAGCAGCCTGGGCATTACCTAGTAACAGCCATGCGGGGCAAGAAGCTTCACTGCTGGTGGAGAAGAGGCTGGATTGTGTAAAATTGTGCAAAAAAAAAAGGTGTTTTGCTCCTCAGGGGGATAAAAAGTCACACTGGCAAAGAGCACCTCCAGCTCCCATGGGAATTCTCACCCAGCTCACCCATGTCTGCACAAACACTGCCCCAGCCCAACCTCAGCCCCTCATCTCCCACAGCATTCACTGCCCCCTCCCTGTGCTCCTGCAGCTGATTGAAGCCTTTCTGCACTCCCAGCTTCCCTTTGCTTTATGTCTCTCCTGGCTCCTCTCACACATTTTAGATATTGCATTCACATAAAGCAATAGACTCACAGGTAATGAGAGACCTCCACGTTTTATTGCATGGAGCATTAAAAAAGAGAAGAAGGAGAAGAAGGCAAAAAGAAGCAATTTTAGAACACAACAGGAAACTGGGAAGACTAGATAGAAAACTCATCCCAGTGGGATTAAACTCTGTGAATGAATTTTAATAGGTTTTTTTTTTTTTGATTGCCAAGTCTAACAGCCCACTTTTCAAGCACCAGAAGAAACACTGCAGCATTAGAAAGAGTTGGGTCCCCAGTGCTGATCCCACATCTGCACACAAACCACAGCTCTTCTACACATCTGCAATGAGCTGCCCCTTTTTTGCCCCCACTCGGTTTCCCTCCGCAGCCAGATATTGCTGGGATTACTGTGTTAGTTAGTAAGTGTTTCATAAGGGTCTCCTATTTCCAGGAATACAAACATCCAGGGAAGAAGGATGGTTCTGTGGCTGAATATGTGTTGGGAAACGATAGGATTTTCAAAGCCCAGCTCTGCTGGAGCAATTGGAGAGAAAACTGAACCTCCAGCACACCAGCTCTCCACCAGCACTGTGATGATCCTGCTCTGCAGAGGGGAACCTCCGGGAGCTGCAGGATGTGCCAGGACCTTGCTGCGTCACACAAACTGTTACCAGAAGGCACAGTCTGTTATCTTTAATTATAGCAAATGCTGAACACTCTTAAAATAGGTGTGAAAAGCCCAAATGACTCTTATGTACAAAATTAATTGCAGCAGGGAGCAGGGAAGGGAAACTCGAGCGCCAGCTCCCGCCACAAGAGCCACATGCCGAAACTTCTGTTCTGATCCCGACAATGGCAAACCCTTCTCATTTCTTAGCCAGCCAGCATAACTGCAGCTGCTATTCCAAGTTACAGACATGCCAAAATCTACATAAATGCAGAATTGAAGCCATGCAGATGTAGGAAGTGCTCACTTAGGTTCCAGGAGCAATGTTAACCTGAGCTGCCGTGCTGCCTGCACTGTGCATTGCAGTTTATTAGATCAAATGTAGTGGATTAAGGGGGACCGGGAAAGGATATTCAGTCCAGAAGCATCTCTGTGCTCTTGGGCTTCCTCATGATGGATAACAAACACCTCAGAGATTCATTTATTTCCTTCTAACACCCAGACACTCAGCTCCTGGAGGTGAGATATGCCATATTAAATGAGGCTCGGGTCTGCCCAAGACTGGGTTGCCACAATAACAAGTATTCTTACTGCCAGTCTTCATTTAATCCAGGTAACAGCAGGGATTCAGGCCATCACAAACATTTCCTTCCCTCCCAAACCATATAACCCCAAGTGGTAAACCAAGAGGAAAACATAACCCCATTAAAGGCTTGATTTTCCCCCCTGGGATTACATGCCGGCAGTGGGGAGCTTGATCAATTGAGTCTTGAGGTTTAATCAATAAGTGCCAACAACAACATTACTGCATTCCACCCATGCTCTCCATTCATCAACTTAAGTAACTCCAGTCACCCAGAAGACAGAGGCACTAAAGCAGCAATTAAGGTCTTTGGGGAAGTCTGAACGCTGGCAGTGGCTCCTGGGACAGCCCTGGGTGTTCCACACTCCCAAAGGAGCTTCCACCTCGGCCTCAGGCACATTCCCCTTGGTGCCAGGCTGTTGATTTGATGGATATGGCAGGACTCAAATGCAACAGAAAACATTTCAATTAAAGAAGTGATTGTTATTTTGTCTTGCACGTTGTGTCACCAAAACATTTTGGATGGCACGCCACGCTCGGCGCCGCATTTGCATTTCCATCTGATCAGACACCAAGGACACATGCCAGGCTCGTGTTTACATTCCAGATCAAGTCACATATCCCTGCCATCTCATTAACCTGCTGCCCTGGAATTAAACAAAACCACCTGGAAAGGAAGAGTTTTCCTCCCCGACGTGCACTGCAAGGCACCTCCGGAGCTTCCCAGACAAGCTTTGAGCATGGGCGGCTTCACGGAGGTGTAAGGATTTACTTTCCTTGGAATACTTCCCAGGTTTTTTCTGGCCACTGAGTTTCAGCACAAGTGTTGAGGTTCTGCAAGAGCTACAACTCTGTGTGTACATCTGAATGGCTTTAGGGACGATCAGCAAGGTGAAGGGAGGGCTTAGGGGGAGCAGGTGGAGGGGAAAGCACAGAGAATGTTCACACTTTCTAAGGGCTGAGCATCAACCCATGAGGAGCTCTGGTGTTTCTGCTGCTGAGGACATTGCTGTCCCCTTGTCACCTGAGATGAAAGCCACATGGTCAGTGCAGCCCCCAGCCCCTCACAGGCACAGGGCTGGTGTGCTCCTCACCCTGGATTTGCACAAAGAGGAGGGACTCTACAGCCCCTGTCCCTATGGGCAAAAGGGCCAATCTCCCTCAGAAAAAGCCCCTTATAAATTTGCCAAATAGAGACAAAACCACCCCTATTCTGCTCTGAAGAATGTAGCAATCTCAGCCTGAACTCTGGGGTTTACACTTGTTATCTACACACATCCTCGTTTCTGAAACAAAACCCTAAAGCTGCTTACAGGAGACGACTGCCAAAAACTTTTATCACTTTCACAGCCTTGTTGGGAACAGACAATATTGCCCAAGTAGCCACGAGTGTATCAAAGAGGATGTGCAGCAGCACACAGATCTGGGAGAAGCTCCAGCAGGATTCTGGGATCCAGCTTTTAGGAAGGGATTTCATCTCATTGGCCTCAGCTTCCCCAGCTGGAAACGGAAAAAAGGAATTGCTCCAGAGATGGGCAGGTACAAATGCTGTGTCATGATGGATGAGATTTGCAAAAATGAAGCCATTCCACACTTGTAATTCCCTGTTCTTGAGATACATAAGATGAAGAAGACCCAGATATATTATCTGGGAAGAAAGGGTTACTTTTCAATCGAAAATTAATGCACTGAATTCTGAATTAACATGTGGGATAATTAAAACCATCTTTCCAATGAATTTATTATAGGATATACAAAGCTAATTATAAATTCTCTGTTGCTTAATCCCTTGCAGTTTGCTAATGCAGCGTTGAAATCTCTTTGGCCACACTTGTTTAAATTATTCATTAGACACAGCAACAGTTGTGAACTGTAATTTAAATTGGCATCTCATGAATATTCAATCAATACAATAAACACTGGAATGTTTTACTGCACACTGCTCGATAGTTTGTGCTGGAGCTTGTGTTGACACATTTTTATTAACTCTTTATAAAGGTGTTACCTATTTATGTCACTGATTACAATGAGAATAAAAAGTCCCACTCATAAATATTTGTCTCGTTGTCTTAAGAGAGACAATGTAATTAGCAAAGCTTCAAAAGCCATAATTAATATTGGGCAGATCTGCTTTCCCTCCTGGTTGCCTTGAGCACGTGGACTGGCAGGATTTCAAAGCCTGGCACGTGTGGCCACATCACAGCTTTGGCTTTCCCAACTGCCCAGGCCAATCTGGGGTGACACCTGTGGGGTGGGATGGCCCTGAGTCTGAGCTGGCATCCCAGCAGCTGTGCTGTGCCCTGCTCCCCCTGCACAGGAGATAGAAATACAGAGAAAACTGGAGATACTGTGAGTATTTGCTGGTTGGCCCACTGAAATTAGGAAATAAAATGCAGCCAGCAATAAAACCCCTGCGTGTGGCAGCCTGATGGCTCTGCAGCACCTTACAGTCTCTTAATGGGGCATTTTTAGCAGCAGCCCTAAAAAGTCAATCTCCAGTGGCTGCATAATTCCGTGTGGGTTTCTATTTTAAGCCTGAATGTTTTCATTTCAAAGCGAGATCCCGCTCTGACCAGCGTCTGTAAAAATGACATCGTGGGACTCAGTGGCTGCGGCTTTTCAGCAGCACCACATAACACACAAGGTTACTTCAGAAATTAAAATATCCCCTGCTGCCAACGGAGGGGGGAATATTCCCTCCCTTGTAACAGAGTTGGTGACATGAGACTGAAGGTTTCGGAATTTCAGCCTCGTGTTCCCAACAGCTCCAGGGAAAACCCCCAGACTCAAATATACCCTCCTGTGCACTGACTTTCACCCTCACAGATCACAGCTGCCAGGTGGGAAATAACAGCAGCCGTTGCTTTATTTCCAGAAAAAAAAACCAGGATTTTTTTTTGGAGAGAAAACGCGGCCCGGACTTTCTCATGGACACAGCAAACCCCGCTGGCTTGCTCAGGGGATAATATCGTGTGGGGTAATCCCATTAGCACGTGGGTGAAGGAGAAGACCAAAGGCCAAGCAGTTTATCCAGCAGGAGGTTTGGCTGGCTGCTGCTCGGCGGTGTCCCGAGGTGAGTGCCAGCAGAGCCCACGGAGCTCCCAGCAGCTCCCAGCTCCCTCCGGAGACATCCCCACCAAGGGCCTTGACCTCCAGACCCTCCTGGGTGCCAGGAGAGGTTTTCCTCTGCCAGGAGGGTTGGCAAAGCTAATGAATATTCACAGAGTGTTTAAGTGCTAATTACCGACGGCTCAGCTGAGTGAACGACTTCAGAACCACAGAAGTTTATTGAAACAATGTTTTTGTAAAGTTGTTTCTGCACCGACACGGTTTTGTGTCTTGGGATCGTTTGAAGGATTTTAGAGCCAGTTTCAAGGAAAGTAATATCCTCACGTGCTTCTCTTACAGCACTGCATTTGGGTGTTCCTAACCCTGAAATGCATTCATGGTACCTCCTGCAGGCACCTACAAGTATTTTACACACAGTTTTACTTCCACCAGTGGAGACAGTGGATTGTTGCTGACCGCCCACAGCTCCACTGGCAATATTCACACTGTCAAACTTAACCCTCAGCCATCAATCCTCCTGAAAGATTTCAGGCATTGAGGTAATTTTTTATCTGCTCCTTTTCCCGTCATATGCCTCCAGCACAGGACTCAACATTCTGTGCAGCATTTGCTTGGTGAAATGTGAATGTGATCCCTCATGGGGAAGATTATTCCCTCCTCTATTCCCCTGTGTGCACGACAGGGACCTACATCTCCTCTGTGATCTTTGCATTCTTTTTCTTTCCCCTCTGTAGGAGAAAAAGCTGTTTTGGCATCTCTTAATTATGGCTTTGTGGCTGGCAGATCATCTGTTCACCTCAACCTTTATTTCCAGCGACAGAAAGCATCCGACTGTTCCGCTCCTGTGTTGTGATCCTTCTTGTTGCAGATCAGCCGCCTGTGAGTCAGCTCAGGGCTCTGCTCCCGCTGCACTTCCCCATAAATTAGTAAGTGATACCTTGGCTTCAATTGCAAGGGTCTTTCAAGACTAATCTGTGCATTTTTGCTGGTGTTTCTTCCAGCTATTTCTCGTGCACCACAGCTGGCATCTCGTTTCAGCCTCACGGTGGAACACAGACAATCCTGACACTTTGTACAGCTAATGCCTTTCTCTTTTTTTGATCCATGAATAATTTTCCCTGCCACTGTAGCAGCTCTCCCAGAATACTAAAAGCCACGCACTCTCCTGTAACCATATCAATCCGGCTCTGACGTGAGTTGGAGAGCTGCAGCGCTGTCGGTGATGTCAATGTATGATTCAGACATGTTTTCCTTTATGCTCCCAGATCCAGGGCTCATTCTGCTTCCCTGAGAAAGGGGGAGTTGGCTGAGCTCTGACAGACTCTGCCACAATTCACCCAGCCTTGCAATTTGCATTCACATACACTGGGAAAAGCCACTGGGGTCTGCTCAGCTTGAAGCTCTGAGGACTGGCAGTGGGTAAATCCTTGTATCCAGCACCCTGGGTCATGCCTGGTGTTCCCTTTGGATCTCCTCATCTCGTGGCCCAAATGAGACTGATGGCTCCAAGAGCTGCCTCCACCCCAGCAGCAGAATCTGCATAGGCAGGACAGACAGTCCATTGAAAGTAAAATTTTGCAGGTTTTAAATGTAGGAGAAAGTGGGAAGGAAACTCCTGACCGGTGGAAGAATTTTGTTATTGAAATTTGAGCAAACACCAGTGTGAGTGTTTCCATTTAAAATTCTGCCTCAGCCGGATGGAATTGATGCAAAGCTCCAGGCACAGCTGGAACACACAGCTCACCCAGCCAGGGCTGGGCTGCAGCACCATGGTACAGACAGGGCTCCTGGGTGTCCCAACCCTTCAGAAACACGAGGGGAGGACAGGAAACCTCCCTTGCTGCACAATTGCAGGGTCATGTCCTCCTGCTTTGCCTTTGCAGTCGATGTCCCAGGGAATGATGCACCAAGGAATGTCCCTGTGACACCAGCAGGAATGCTGCCAAGTTTTTTAAAATATATTAATGGCAAAAGGCAGTGCAGAAGTAGCATCGGTGGATTCCAGGGTGAGGATGATAATGTCTCCTCACAAACAGGGAGGTAAACAAGGCAGAGGTGTTTCATGTATTCTTTGTCTTCAACATGAATGATGGACCAAGATGGTCGCAGTGCCTGGAGCTGGAGGGTCAGGACTGTGAGAATGATCAACTCCCAGTTGATCTTGAATTTGTACAGGATCTGCTGCTCCAGCTTGATCCCTACAAATCCACGTGGCCTGGTGAAATTCATGGGAAAATCCTCAAAGAGCCACTGATGTTGTCACAAAACTTCTCTTGATGATTTTTGAGCAGTCTTGGCAATCCAGAGAGGTCCCAGCTGACTGGAAGCTGGCAAATGCTGTCCCGATTTTCCATGATTCCATGAAGTTCTTTTCTTGTGTGTCAGGTGAAGAGGCTGTAAATCACAGCTATCCTCTGTCCCTTCAGTCCCTTCCCTCCTGCACCTCAGCCCCTGCTTGTCCCACCCCATCCCTGCCTTGCCCTCTGAGCACCAAGACTGGGTGCCCACAGCAGGATTTCACTCCCAGCTTCAGCTGCTCTTGACATGTTCATATCTACTCTTGTCTCCTCAGTGTGTCACAAAGACAGAATGTGTTTTATTTTATTAACCTTCATTTCCAACATGAAACTGATCCTGGAAAAATTACCATCCATGCAAAACCAGACACCCAAAATGTGGGTTAATGCATCTGAGCTGGGGGTCTGGTCTTCGTCGAATCACTGCAGAGACATTTGCTCCATCCCAGGGAAGGTATTTCAGACAGTTCAATGAATCACTTGCCAGGAGAATTTCTACTGTGAAAGAAACCTGGGTGACTCATCCAGGCCCACCCCGGGGATCACTGTACAAAGTTGCCTTATTAATGTGGTGTTTCACACCTTTGTAATGTTTCAAACAAAATACCCAGGGGCTCAGTACTTAGTATTTTTATAGTCCGCAGTCAACACTGACACTGCTCTGCACTTGGGAATCCAATTTTTGGCTTTGGCTGAAAAACCTGTTTTTTTCATAGAGAATTTTTTTCTAAGGACTCTGTAAGCTGCTTTCTCTTAAAGATTTCTCATGACTCAAGAAGGGCCTGTCTGTACTCAGTGCCTCTGGCCCAACCTCTATCAGGGCAGGAGATTTCTCCTTCTTTCCTGTGTCTCTGTGTTCCTAGGTTTTTTTGGCATTGAAGAAGTCACTTAAGTGTCTGTACTGTGACCAGGTGGCCTCAGTTTCCCCATGGTGAAGAAACATCCTCAAGCACCAGGGGACGTACAGGTTGGAAACCAGGAAAAATGTCTTCACTGAAAGGGTGGTCAAGCACCAGAACAAGCTGTCCAGGGAGATGTTGGAATCACCATCCTGGGAAGTGTTCCAAACCCATGCAGATGTGGTGCTTTGGGACATGTGTTATTGGTGGGCATGGCAGTGTCAGGTTAGTGGTTGGACTTGATAATCTGAGAGGTCTTTTCCAACCTAAATTATTCTATGATTACATTAAATACTTGCATTCCTATTCAGTGATAAACACAGGGAAGAAGTGAACTAGGAAAAGGTTTCTTAGAGAAAATAGTAAGCCCAGCCTTCCCTGAGCTAATTCTGTGTAACTTTGGCTCCCAGCTGTGACAAGACTGACACATTTGTGTGAGGGAGGAATCAAGCAAGAATAAAGTCTGGTTGCAATATATATTGATTTTAATGATCCATGTTTTTAAATCACTGTAGATGATGGGCTACAAAGAAGCCATTGTGCTACAGCCATAATTGCAGTTATCCCTCTGATTTGTCCCCAGTGAACCTTCAAAGTGAGCTATAACTGAGGTCCAGTTATAATTATTCATGGTGTACATGGCATCAGAGTGTGCCAAGCGATTGATTGGGTGCTAAAAATGTTAGTGGTTATTTCCTCACACCTATTTATAGTGATCATGTGGCAGCAGCAACACAAGCACTGCAGGAATGTAAATACAATGGAACATGATTAAAAATCATTGCAAGAACCCCACTCCCATCCTTGCAGCAAGATCCACTTCCACCCATTCACCCTCCAAGGACAGCTGGAGAACTGAGCTGAGCATCACCCAGGGAACACAACAGCACAAAATCTGGTTGTAATAACTAAAACCTTTGACCACTCACGGGCAACAGTAAAAATCAACATGAAATTCACGGGCACCAGCACTTCCAGAGCAGGGCAGGACTTCTCGGTGAATGGCTCAAATAAATCAGCATGGCTGAATTGCTGCTGACTGCACTAAAGTCATTGTACTGTATATGACTTTTCTACTTCAGTGAGAAAGCAAAGCAAAAGGGAATGAAGCAAACTGTCACTCAGGAGAATTCCAGCTCCCATCAACCATTATGGATCAGGAAATCCAAATTGTCAAAGGGGCCTCAATTTAGTCCTGGACTTTTGAGGCGTGAGATGCAAAGCATAAAATCAAAAGGCAGGATTGGCACAGAGAAGTTCTCCTGTGCAGCCCTGAAATCAGTGCACAGCAGCCATGTGTGCAGGCAGGCACACACAAACCATCCCTCGCGTGTGCAAGGAGCTCAGGAATGCAGCTCTGTGTGATCCTAGCAGATCCAGGCTCTTTTCCATCAAATTCTTTGGAAATCCACATCAGGGAGGCTCTATCAGGTCGCATTTCATCAGTGCTCTGCGACTGTGAGAAGCTAGAGAAAAACCACATTTAAAAGAAGTGCCACTTGCTGGACTTGCTGGCAGGATTCCACACGGGAGCCCTTCAACAACCAGCTTAATGTTACAGCTCTTGACTGCAAAACGAGTCTCCACAGGGTGAGCAGAGCAAATGTTCACCTCACGCTGCTTAGCTACACACACATCCTGGGAATCAGCAGTGCAATTGCTCTTCCACTTGGCATCAATACAGTCTCCTCACCAGGGCAGAGTATTTGGTGTTGGACTTCGGCTTCCAGCCCTCCAGGAACTGGATTTCTGCCTTGTAAACCAGTATGGCCATGGCAGAACCATTTATGCTTGGTAAGAAAAGAAGGACTTTCAAAATCAGCCATGTCCCAGGTGGGATAGGGATGTCTAATCTGTCTTGTGATCCACTCAGAATAGGTTGTAGGGATTCCTGGCACGACCAGGACTCCACCAGTTCAGCATTTGCTTTTGTGGAAGGATTTAACACCCTTTTTTGTGTCTTGGTCTCTACTTTTTGGGTTTAATTCTTAGCACAACTCTCAGATTCTCTGTAGATGCTGTAGAGCATCTCCTGGCCACCATGAGGAGGCTGGAATTCTGCTGGAAGAGGCAGACAATGAAGAAGAAATGACTTCTCTGAGGAGGACAAAGCTGAGTGAGAAGAGCTGGGTCCTCTCAGCAAGCTGATGGGATGGAGGCAATATGAGAACCCATAAGTACAGATCTTTCTGACCTTCAATCTGCAGTGTAGAGGCATTAAAGTTAACCTGCTTCTTCCGTTACAGCTGCCTGGCATCGAAGGCAGCCCAGAGAGAGCCCTGTAATAACTTCCTGGGCCATGAAGACAATTTTGTCACCAGCAAATATCTGCTCAATGTCCACAGAGAAGCCCTGAGCTCCAGAATGTGGTTCATTTCTGGCCCTTTCACCTCCCACATCCCACACAGAGGCCTAATTGTACCCTCAGCTCTGTTAGACGATAAAGAATCCCAAATGTGTTTTCTTGTGGGGCAGTTGCAAGGGCAGTGAGGCTGTGGTAGCCACAAATCCTATCACAGAATAGCCTGAGCTGGAAGAGACCCATAAGGATCACAAAGTCCAACTCCTGGCCCTGCACAGGACAACCTTACCTGTGCCACTGTGAAACATAAGCTTAAAAAGGAATGGATTCCCCAAAAGAGAGAATTTAGACAATACTACCAACCAAACCAAACCAAACCAAACCCAGGGAGGCTGAGGAGTGACCTGCCTTGCCATGCTGAGGGAGAGGGCAGGTACTTTCCCCCTCATCGAGCTGCCAAGATGTGGAAATCAAAGCAAAATCCCAACTGCAGCTGATCCCAGCTTTGGGTTTTGCTGGGACAGCTGGGCAGAGACTGTGTCCAGCTATCCCATTTTCTCCTCTCCCCAGAACTGGATGTTCTCAGTTCAGCTCAACAGGAACATGAAAGTTGACAGGACTCATTTTGCAAGGGAAGCGATTTTCCTGCAGGTAAACGTGCTGCCTCCTCCCCCAGATCAATGCCAACCAGATGGCCAACTGTCTGTAGACTGCTGCTAAAAACACAGGCTGAAATAATCAGAGAGTCTCTAGGACAGACACAGAGGACTGATTTAGAACTGGAAATGTGCCACGAAAAAGCCCAACCAGCGTGAAACTGAGCTGTGTGCAGGATTGTCTCCAGCACTGGGCACAGACCTTCTGTGGTGGAGCAGGTGGGACAGTGGAGTCAGAATTGATTCAGTCACTGTTTTTCAACAATGTTCTGTGGCAAAATCAGCAGGTGGAAAGTGCTCCCAGGAGCCCAAAACAGAAATTGTCCCATTTCTCCACACCTTCCCTGGAATGAGACATGATACAGGTGAGATGGGACCTGCTGCTTCCAGCTTCAGAATAATTCCAGCCAGAAATCAGCTTTGGATTTGCTAGATGTAACGACTACCTCCACCTCTCCAGCAACAAGCATTTTAACATCTATTACAGCAACTCCCCATGTTTTTGGTAGATTCATAAGCATTTTAAAAATATCTTTTTGGCATTTTTATTTTCACCCTCACTCTCTGCAAGTTGCAGAATTTATCCTGGCCCGTGTGGA
>NW_028148049.1:0-12525 GCF_008360975.1 Lichenostomus cassidix | reverse complement strand
GGGCTGAGCCCGGGCGGCAGAGGGGACTCGTCCATGTCGATCGCCGCTCGCAGACTGTGGCAGCAACGCCTCAGCGCAACGGCCCCGGCGCGGGCAGGACTTGGCGGGGACAAGCGACACGAGCCAGAGAGAAGCACAGCGCGGGCACAGCGCGGCCGTGGAGCTCCCGGGGCGCTGGCCGGGCAGGCGGGGCGGGCCAAGGTGCAAACCCTTCCTTGCTGCAGGGGAACTCTTCCTTCTTGCTCAGCTTTGCAGCACAACCCCAAAGCATGAAGGCAAGTGCAAAGGTTTCAGAGATGGCTCCAAATTGAATCATCCCATGGAAACTCTTGTTTTTCTCTCGTGAAAGCAAAATCACTGTGTTTTGCATAGCTGAGGTGAGGAGAATGTAAGAGTGGGTAGCTTCAGTATTTTGGTTGGAGCTGCTAACAGAGTTCTCCATTTCAAAGCAGACAGGTCAAATGGGACAATGGGAAATGATGAAAAAGCAAGAGTCAAAGACATTGTTTTTGCCTGTTTTCCGGCCAACCTGCAGGTCCTTTCTCACTCTCCCTGCCCGTCTTTGGCAGATTTTGCACATTTCTCATTCTTTCAGGTCAGCAACAGCAGCCAGAAGGGGCAGCAATTTTGTCAGCATTGTCATCAAAGCTAAAATGCTGCCCCATGGGTGGATGTTGATTTACCCAAGGAATGAATGGCCTACAGTTGGAGTAGACTCACACTTACGTCTTCTCAATAGGCTTTTCCTTTTTCTTTCCTCAGTAAGAATTTCGTCTCTTGTTCCCCCCTGCCCCCCCAATCTGAGGAGAGTTACGATGCAAAACAACTTTTGCAGCCAAGTCTTGTCAATGAAAACTGACAAATGAGATCTTGTAATGGAAGGAGACTCGTTAGAGTTGGTGTGAAGAGGGAAGGTTTGTCCTGTGGTCACTTGAAGACTTGTTGGGCAGCTGTTTGTACTCTGGGGATGGACACCAGTGATGCGTATGAAAGCCTTGCAGGTTCATTCCTGAGCTTCCTGAGAGACCTAGGAGACTGAGGGGTTGTTGTGTCATGGGAAACTTTCTCATCTGGGAACTTTTTCAAATGCTTCAATTTTTTTACCTTTTCCCTGCAGAAATATTGCCATAATCTTTTGCTTCCAGAGAATATTTTCCTTCTCTTTGGGGAATTTCCCTTTGCTGCCCTCCAAAATCAGGCCATGTGCCAGGGTTCCTTCCCAAACTCAGGAGTATCCCATGGCCTTCACTCTCCAGCTGGAAGAGAAGGAAGCCCAGAGTTTGCTGTTGTGGCAGAGGAGCTTCTCTTGCTGCCCTGCTTTCCCTTTGGGGTAGGTTTGTGTACATTATTTGATCAAGCGAGGTTTAAACTCAGAAGGAATTGCATTTTAAACTGCTCCATCCTCGAGCTCCTCTGTGGATATCCTTGGACAAAAGGGCTCTTTGTGTGAGCTCCCAGTGTCCAGGTTAAGGCAAGAGGTTGATATTTCAGGGTTGTTGTTGCTGAAAAAAAGTTGTGGATGAGCAAGGTGCTGGGAGTGGATAGTTTTCTCACCTGCCTGCAGGAAAGGAAGTTGGAAAGTGGAAATTCCATTCAAGGAGGTGGCCATCGGGAGTGTTCTCCCAGAGATGGGCTGGCAGAGAGGCAGCAGGGGAGATTTCAGACAGGAGCAGCAGCCCCTGCCTGGGTCATGCTGCAGGGAACCCCAGGAGGGAGGTGTGAGAAGGGTTGTTTCTTTTTGTGCAGATCAGCGATTTTCTCCTCTTTCAAAAGAAAAGGTGGGAAGACTTTCAGGTCTTGTGCTCAACTGGGAGTGCATTTGATATGATGGTGGGTGGGAGACACAGATGCAAACACCAGCTGAAGGAATAATGTCATTTACTATAATGTAAAAGTGCAATAAAAAAATCAGAAATGGATAAGCTAAGCAATGCATCTCATCATTACTACATAAGGTTGCCTCTAGTGATGAAGGAGGACATCACCAGATATCCCAATCCTTTCCCCCTCATCCAGATCTGCACATCAGCTGGGGGAAGCTGTCCCAGCAAAGCCCTGGAGAGCCATGGCTGTACCTGGGAAATGCTGCGGTGCCAAGGTCTGCTTCTTGCCCTGGCCCTAGGCTGGTTTTTGCCCTTTTTGCCCTGGCCCCAGGCTGCCTTTTGGCTCTTCTGCCCTCGCTGGCCCTTGCTCACCCTCACGTCTGCCCTGCCTCCCCGTGTCCCTGACCGACGCCCTGTCTGCTTCGTCCCTGCCTTGCTGCCCGAGCCACCTGAGTCCAGCCCTGCCTGCCTCCGATCAGCCCTCGCCGCCATCCCCACCATGCCCTGTGCAGGGTCCTGCAGCTCCTGCCCGATCCCCACTCACCGCGTGTCCGGCCGCCCGTGGCCGCGGGAGCTGTGCCTGTGGAGCTGCACAGGCTCCCGGCTGGCAGTGCCCACAGCCTCTGCTGCTTGGGTGCGACAGCACTCCCCGACCCTCTGGGGGTAACGCCTGCTTTTCCTCTCTGCCTCCCCTCTCTCTCTCTTCCCCCATGATTTTCCATTTTCCTTCCTCCTTTTCTGTCTTTTCTAGTCCTCTTTAGCAGGGCAGCTCCTTTTTTTCTGTTACCATTAAACAGGTACAACATTGTCTCTGTAGACTAATTTCATCCTAGACCATCAGTTTTAAAATAAATCCCTGCAGGTTCCCATAGTGGAACAGGACAGGTTGTTGACTCTCTAATGGGATAAAAGCCCATGGAGAGACATGGAGCATTGATAAATCATCCTGTGACAAGACCAGCTGCCCCTGCTGTCCTCTCTGCCTTTGCCATCTGCTGTCCTGGGGCTGTGCAGCTGCAGCAGATTTCCTGTGGGAAGAGGTGCTGCTGCCATGGCCCTCAGCCTCAGGCTGTGCCCCACAGGACATGGGTGCCACGGTGGGCCATGAGGGGAAGGGCAAAGGCACCAGGAGGCTGAGGAAGCACCATGCAGAGACTGTGTGAGGGAGAAAACCAATTACTTATTTATTTCCTAACTAAAGAGTTGAAAGAGCATTGCTACTCGTACTGGCGGGGGGGCCTCTTGCAGGTGTAGGGAGATTCCTGAGGCTCAGGGGCTCTTTGCTTTGGGGGACGCCGGGGCTGCTGGGGCAAGCGGCCCTGTAAGGGTCGATCCAAGAATCGAGTTCTGTCTCAACATTTCTCATCAGAAATTACAGGTGCAGGACTTATGCAGAGAATGCTGTGTACTTGCCTAAGGCTGGTGCGGAGCGAATGCTTCGTGCCCGCCTAAGGTGGTACGGAACGAATGCTTTGTGCCTACCCAGAGCTGATACGGAGCGAATGCTTTGTACCTGCCTAAGGTGGTACAGAACGAAGACTTTGCACTTGCCTGAGTTGATACAGAACAAAGACCTTGTGCCTGCCAATGTGGGTATGTGACAAAGGCTTTGCACCCGTTGCCCTGACACCCATTGTGAAAAACCTGCCGACCATGCCTCGGACACTCCTCCCTTGACCCTGCCAAGTGGAGATTGGCAAATCTCCACGAGAATTAAGGGGGGGCAAAGGCGGCTGGCAAGGAGGGACCAGGTGTATGGACTAGCATAAAAGACAGCTTTGGAGTGGCTGAACTCCGAAGATCTTCCCCACCGAAAGATCACATCGATCTTTGCAGAGGCCAAGGAACGCCGACTGACCGGGACTCCAGGGACGCCGGAAGTCTGTGGACCCGTGGTGGTAGCTATAGCCCCTTTCCTTCCCTTTCCTCCCCATCTTTTCCCAATTTTCTCTCTTTCTCTCTCTATCGCAGGCCACTTTACAGGCCAAATTAATAAAGTTCCCCCTTCGATTCAAATTTAACTCCCTTGACTTGTTGCATTTTGTGTTTTCTTTTCCTTTTTGCACTCTGAGATCGTAGCTGGTATGAACCATCACGCGTCTGCTCATGAGTGGACCGTGACAGGCCCCCACCTCGGGTGGAACCAGAGGGTCTGGGGCTGGTGCTCTGGGCAGAGGGACCTGCCTCCTCCTGGGGCTGGTGCTGCTCTGGGGACACGGACACAGCTGGGGGGTGTCTGTGACTCCTAGCAGGGGTGGCCCCCATTGTGGCAGCTTCCTCTTCCTCCTCCACGGAGACTTCAGGAGTGCTGGCTAGAGTCCCTGTCCAAGAGCTGGAGGAGCTGGAGCTGGGGCTGTTGGGGTTGGAGAAGTGGGAGAAGCTGGAGCTGCTGGAGCTGCTGGAGGCTGCTGGGCTGTCATCCTCATCCACAGCAGCGTGGGAGCGCAGAAGCCTCTGGGCCTCCTCTCTGCACTGCCTCACAATGATGTTGATGGTTCCCTGGACCAGTGGCACTGTGTGTTCCTCCAGGATGTCCTGCAAACGCTGGGTCATGATCTCCTGGTCTGGTCCATGCACACAGAGAGTGTACAGGATGGCACTCTGTGCGCTCCTTGCCCACCACCACTGCTCCCTGTAGATGGTCTCTGTTCTCTGGTTCATCCAAGTCTCCAGGGGCTCCAGAAGTTCCCGTTGTTGACGGAAAAGTTGTGCCCAGACCTCAGGCAGGACACCGCCGACAGCTCGGGCTGGTGTCTCCTGAGGAGAAGAGGGATGGGGCGGCACAGGGGGATGGGGACTGTTCCTGTCCTGGCCGCCTGGAGCTCTCCCTGCCTGGCTGGTGGCCGCTGGCAGCTGCTCAGGGGCTGTGATGACTATCTCCAGATAGTCACCTGCATCATCAGAAAACCTGACAGTCTCTATTGCTCCTCTGCACAGTGGGCACACGGGATTTATGTGTGTCCATGGCAGGATGCAGCCCCGGCAGAAACGGTGGCCACAAGGCAGAGCAGAAGCCACGTCATCAAAGGTGTCCTGGCAGATGGCACAGTTGCCACCTGTCTCTGTGGCCATATTTGGCCTCTGCAGCACGCTGGGGAGGGCTGAGGATCAGGAGCTGTTCTCCTTCGCTGGGGTCACACCCTGCAGGAGAGGGGAGGAAGGAGAAGGACACCCTCCCACCTCCCTACAGCCCTGTCACCTGCCCCACGTCCAACGCAGGGGACGTTTCCCTTCAGTGCTGCAAGCACACGCAGTGCCCGGCTGCCCCAGGCAGGCAGGGCTGGGCAAACACTGCTGGTTGCTCTGGGTCTGGCACTGGCACCTGCCAAGAACAGGCACCACTCAGCACCACAGAAACCTGGCTCGATCCTCCACACCTCGCAGTCGCGCTCGGTAGGAGTTCAGAACGGAGCCAGCCTGGCCCTGGCTCTGCCCACGCCCTTATATATGCAGTGATGGCTGAGATGTCACAATCCAGCACTCGGTGATGTCACAGTCTGCTTCTCGCTGACATCTTCCTTCGTCAGCAGGTGATGTCACAATGTCCCTGCCTGTGCACATTGTCAGGAGAAAGAAGAAAATACCTTTCTTCTTGTTTTCAACTTGGACATTTCCATGTTGCTCTCCCTTGGCCACCTGCATCATGTGTCCATGGCCCTGTGTCTCATCCCTGCTCCTGACCCTTGCCAGTGGCCACCAGCCAGGCACGGAGAGCTCCAGGTGGCCTGGCTGGGAACAGCCCCTATCCCCCTGTGCCACCCCATCCCTCATCTCCTCAGGAGACACCAGCCCGAGCTGTCGGCGGTGTCCTGCCTCAGGTCTGGGCACAACCTTTCTGCCAATAAAAGTTCTCCTGGACCCTGTGCAGACTTGGCTGTGCAGCAGGATGGAGACCATCCAGGGGGAGCTGTGGTGGCTGGCAGAGATCTCACAGAGTGCCATCCTGTACACTCTCTGTGTGCATGGACCAGACCAGGAGATCATGACCCAGAGCCTGCAGGACATCCTGGAGGAACACACAGTGCCACTGGTCCAGGGCACCATCGACATCATTGTGAGGCAGTGCAGAGAGGAGGCCCAGAGGCTTCTGCGCTCCCACGCTGCTGTGGATGAGGATGACAGCCCAGCAGCCAGCAGCAGCTCCAGCAGCTCCAGCAGCTCCAGCAGCTTCAGCAGCTCCATCTTCTCCTTGCCTTGGATGGGGACTCCAGTCAGCAGCCCTTAGTCTCAATGGAGGAGGAAGAAGCTGCTGTAACAGAGGCTGCCCACCCCAGGAGTCACAGGCACCCCCGAATTGTGGCTGTGTCTGCAGGGTTGGACCAGTCCCAGGAGGAGCCAGAACAGGAGTGGGGATGGTGGTAGGTCCCTCTGCCCAGAGCAGCAGGCCCACACCCTCTGCATCAGTATCATGTTGTCTACAATTTTTTTGTGGATTTGTTGGGTTTTTTGGTTGTTGATCAGAAGGTTTATATATTTTGGTTGCAAAGAGCAGATAAGGTTCAAATGAATAGATTTCTGGACATTGTAGATAAATGCTAAAAAAGATTTGGAATAATCTCTGTTATATTGGAATAAGTGGTGGGCAACTCTGTGCAAACATGAAAATAATAGCTATTACTTGATTTCATTTGAGAGTGCTTTCTATAATTATGGTATAGGCTAAAAGTTTAGTGCCAACTCTTAGTTTAGTATGCTTATAATAAAATGTCTAAATCAAATAAATCACCATCAAACCCCTTAAATTCATTAATTTCAATTTTGCAAAACCTTCCTACCTGTGGTGGTATTGCAGCCTCCTGAGTTCCTGAAGCCCTCACTCACCTCAGGCTCTCTTTGGGCAGGAAGGGGATGGTTCTGTTTGTGAGATGTGGGGACAGGAGGAGGGAAGACTTTGCAAAGGCTGTCACCAGGGCAGAGCTGTTTTCATCATGGTGACAGTGGGTAGTACCTAAGCTTTTTATTTAATGTGAATGAGGTTCTGAAGGGCAAAACTTCTCAGGAATAAGGACATGTTGCAAATCCAAAACAAGGGGAAGTGTCATTCATCTTTCACGGAAGCTACTTCACTTTTAACAAATTTTGCTGAAGACGTACCTAGACAGCACTGATTTAGAGCATTTTATCACACGCCCAGAGTATCCTCACATCTGTTTTGCCACATTTTCTCCCTCTGTTTCATTGTATATGATGTCTCCTCCCCGGGTGGCTCCTGCTTGGAGCTCTCCGCTCAGTGGAGTCCCGTTTGCTCAGCAGGCCTTTGCAGTGAGTTATTCCCCAGCGTGTGGCTCTGCTGCCATCCCAAATCTGCGGTTTCACTGCCAGCCTGACTGAGACTGGGGAAGCTGCTGGGCATGGCTGGAGAATTTCCCCCAGTCCCCTTCGCTCACTGCCAAAATCCTGCAGCATCACCGTGTTTACATCTGCTCATTGTTTTGAAAAACACAACTTAATGCTTATTTCAGATAAAAAATTTAATTTATTGAAGATTGTTACACTTGATACATAAATACACAAATATCAAATAAGATAAAGATTTAAATTTATTACAGATTTCTAAAACCACACAATCAAAAAATATTCACATATCAACTTTAGTGTAAAAAAACTAATTTATTACATAATAGATATATATTGTATTATATTATATTATGTTATGTCATGTTATGTTATGTTATGTTATGTTATATTATATTATATTATATTATATTATTAAAACTTAGCACAGACACAAAATAAAAACCAGACATCAATAAATAGAAATAGAAATATACCTATACAAACATCAATCTACCTATCTAAATATCCATGTATTTATACATAATTATATAAATCTATAAATATATGTGGAGGAATTTCAGAAGCCCCATCTTCACTCGTTCTCCCTCTGTCTCTTCCTCCCGTGCAGAGCAGCCCTCCTGGACTGGGACAGCAGATGGAACATCTGGGAAGCAAAGGGAACACTGAGTCAATATTGGGACATTTCCCTGGGCAGCACCTGCACTTGTGTGAGGGAAGAGAAAATCTCAGAGCCTCCCCAGCAGGGTGAGAAAGAAAAAGCTGCAGGCCGAGCGGGCCAGGCTGCTGTGAGCGCAGCCCCGGCGGGACTGTCCCACAGCCCCCGGCAGCCCGGGGAGCACGGCACGGCACGGCACGGCACGGCACGGCACGGCACGGCACGGCACGGCACAGCTGCCTTGCCCAAGCACAGACAGCCCCTGGGCCAGCCGGGCAGCTGCGCTGAGCAGCCCCAGCACGGGCAGTGCCCACGGCCAAAGCCCGCGCCACCCTCAGCCCAGCCTGCCTCAGCGGCCCTGTGGCCTCACCCAGGCTCTCGGGTGGCAGCAGCGGCAGCTCCTTGTTCACTGCTCTTGCTGGTGCCCTTCAGCTTCTCACTGATGGCTCTTGTCACTCTCCGATGTTCTCGAGGACTTTCAGGGCAGCTGTGGCAAAAGTGGAGGCTCTGAAATTGGTTCCAAGGCCTGGCAGAGCAGCAGTCCTGGACCCCTCTGAGCTCCCTGCTGGCTCCCTCCATCCCCTCAGCCCTGCCATCCCCTCAGCAAACCTGCAGCCTCCCAGGCTCTTCAGACCCCCACAGTCCTCTCACCCCACTCAGTCCCTTTAAACCCACCCTGTCCCCTTACACCCAGACCCAGTTCAGACTGTACCACTTCCCTGTCCCCTCAGTCCCCACCATCCCCATCAGCTCCTCCACACACCTCAGCCCCACAGCTCCCCCCTGCTCTCCCAGTTCCCTCCATCCCCACCATCCCCTCTGCTCTCCCACACCCCTCAGCCCCACCACGACCTCAACATTTCCATCCCTTCAGTGTCACCTCTCCTCAGCCCCCTCAGCCCCTCAGTCTCACCATCCTTCAGCAGCTCCTCGGGGGACACCAGCTGCTCCCACCGCTGCAGGGACACCTGGGGCTCCAACTGCTGCTCCGCCCGGCCCGGCTGCCAGCTCGGACCCAGCATGGGAAGAGGGGACAGAGGGGGCACAGGGGGACAGCAAGGGGTGAGAGAGGAAGCAAAGCAGAGAAAGTGGTTAAAAAGCAGCCTATATTTATACCAATAGCAATCTATGTACCTAAACCTCCATATACCCCTGAATTATAAATATAACTATACCCATTAATAACTAGAACTATATATATCAAAATGTAACTACATATGTATAAATGAAACTATGCACTTCTATGCCTACATATATAAAACAGAAACTATATACATCTACAACTACATATCAAAATTTATCTATACAGATCTACAATTACTACTATGAAAACATATAAATAGAAATTATATACATCTATAGCTGTTATTACAGATAGAGACATTACACCTGCCTGATGTTCATCAGCTCTGTCTCTGTCTCTTCCTCCCACACAGGGCAGCCCTTCTGGAGAGGTGGATAGGACATGAGTGTCTGGGAAGCAAAGGGAACACTGAGTCAATCTTGGCTCTTGTGCACATTTCCCTTTAGGAGCAACTGTACTTCTATCAGGTATGGTTAAATATGGCCTGAAAGGCAGACTAACTTGGGCATTTGAAGCCTACACTTTAAAGAACAGGGATCCTTCCAAGTTTCCCAATCTGTGTAAAGTATTGAAGTATCCCAAAAGAGTCTCAGCACTCGCAGTGCAAAAGGCACCAAGGAGAGCTTGAAACACACACAGTCCCAGCTCACACAAAGAAGCTCAGCCTTGTTCTTTCTCTGTGCTGACAGAGAGCCCTCAGTCCTCACTGAAATGGCTGAAGCGGAAAGGTGCTGTCAGCTGAGTTATGAACCAAATTGGGACAGCCAGCTTGGTGACACAAGTGCCAGAAGGTCAGCTTTATTCTCTGCTCTCTTGCCACACCCCAGGACTCAGGGTCAGTGCCTCCAGAGAAGCGTGAAGGGCAGGGCTCCATCGGGGAGTCTGTGCCAGTGCCCTGTTTGAGCTCAAGGCACCAGGAAGCACCAAGCCTGCAGACAAGAACTCAACTCCTCTGATCTCCCTTCCTGCCAGAGGCAGGCTCACAGCAGCCATCTCAGACCTCTCTCAACCAAGCTGGGCTCTCTCCTTACCAAGCTCCTCGGGCTCCAGGGAACTGTTCCCATGGCTCACGGTGCCAGGCAAAGCTCTCTCTGCTGGATCCTTGTTCTCAGGCTCCCCTCCTGAAGACTCTGGGGTGACACCAGTGCTCTCCTTGAAGGAAAAAGACAAAGAAATAAACCGTTCTTGCCAATTACACAAACCACCTGGTTCAACAACTCCATGGCTCACACACTTCATCCCTTCTTCCCACCCAGGAAGTCTGGCTCCCAAATGCCTTCAACAGTGGAGAAGATTGACTTCTCAAACACATCCAAAAGCTGTCAAAGCTGACAAGGTTGAACGTGAGGCCGACACTGAACACATGAGGTGGGCACTAAGGAACCAGTCCTGCCAGCTCCTGGCACAGGAATGTGCTCCTCCCTCCACTGCCCTGAGATAACAGCCTCATCCAGGCTGCAGCTTTGCCAGGAGTGGATGGGAACACACATCTCTTGGCACAGAGATGCCCAAGAGGAAGGTGCCTGAGCTCCGGAACCCAGAGAGCAAGACTGGCCAGTTTGCCCAGTTGAGGATTTCCCAGATACACACTTGACTGGAGGCTGCTGAGAGCACAAGAAAGCTGCAGCTGCAGCACATCCCCTCACACGGCTCTGGCAGCGCCTACACGCACGGCAGGGCTCACACAGCAGCAGCAGCTGCAGCCCAGCCCTGGCTCTGCCTTGGCCTTCCAGCCAAAAGGAGGCACAGCCCACAGCTGGTGCTGTAACACAGGCTCCTCTCGCATGCCCCTCCCTGCTCGGGAGACTTTGCCTCCAGGGGCAATTCTCCAAACACTCGTCTGTTATTTTACATCAAAGTCTCTTAGAACCTAAAAATCATCACCATGAACGATGCCCTTGCACTAGGGATTCTTCCCAGGTAAATGAGCACCCAAACTTGGCAAACACAGGCTCACACCCTACATGTTCACTAAAGGGGGGTGACTTTTTCATTCTCTCTTCTTTTAGAAATTTTGCTTCACCCAGAATAATTAAATAACTAAATGTTAATTAAATAAATTCATTTCAAGAAGCCTTTCCTTGTCAGCCATACAACAACATTCAAAGCTATCAGTCCACCTCCTTTCGTCGACATCCAATGGAGTTACCTGATTCCTTTCAGACACTGATCTCCTGATCTCCCTCAGTTTCCGAAGAACCACGTCAGGATGCCATATCGGTAATTCCTCTTCCTCACATCCATGCCATGGGGAGCTGCAGGCTGTTGCTGCTGGACTTGTCCTGGAAGGGCCTGGAGGCAGCTCGGAACTCTCAGGCGAGGCAGCACTGAGATGCTGCCACGAGGCAGCTGTGCAGCAGGAGAAGAGGAAGGAAGAAAGGAAGCAAAGGGAAGACTGGGTCAGTATTGCTCCTCAGCTATGTTTCCTTTGGCAGCAACTGTACTTCCACCAGGGAAAAGCTAAGATCCTTCCAAGAAGGGTGAGCAAGAACAGCAACCAAATATATTCTGTGGGTTTCAAACAACCAATTCCTGGTCTATTTAGCTCTCCCCTATTCGTTCAATCGTCTCAGAAAACTGTCCCTGTGCAATTCCTTGGCAGGAGGCAGCTGCCAGAATCCCAACTGCCAGAACCCCAACTGCCAGGGGTTTCCCCCTCAGCTCCAAAGTGATACAAGGCTCCCTCCAGCTGGCCCTGAGCACGACCGAGCCCTCGGCACTCACACGCACTCACGGAGAGCTCGCCAAGCGTGCCCGTGGCCGGGCAAGGAGCAGCGGCAGCCACGGCGCGGGGCTGGGCCAGCTGCAGGCCGAGCGGGCCAGGCTGCTGTGAGCGCAGCCCCGGCGGGACTGTCCCGCAGCCCCCGGCAGCCCGGGGAGCACGGCACGGCACGGCACGGCACGGCACGGCACGGCACGGCACGGCACGGCACTGCTGCCTTGCCCAAGGACAGACAGCCCCTGGGCCAGCCGGGCAGCTGCGCTGAGCAGCCCCAGCACGGGCAGCGCCCACGGCCAAAGCCCGCGCCACCCTCGGCCAAAGCCCGCAGCTCCCAGCCCCGTGCTCTCACCGGCGCTGGGGAGATGCCCGGCGGGGCCGGCCGGCAGCGGCCGCTCCCTGTGCAGCAGGTGGAAGCTGCACGGAGGGCGCCTGAAGCCGCCCGGCCCGGCAGCCGCTTGGCGCCGCCGCTTCTTGACCTCCCTCCGCCGCTTGACGCGCAGCAGGAGCTGGGGGCGGTCCCGGCGAAACCTGGGGTTGCTGTAGTGGAGCCAGGCGCCGGCATCGCCCTGCAGCTTGCGAAAGCCGTAGCGATACAGCTGTCGCACGAAGCTGGCGAAGCGCGTGGCTCGGAAGGTGTGCGGGGCAGGCCCCTGGGCGCCGGCCGGGCTGAGCAGCTCCCGCTCGAAGAGCGAGCGGTCGATGAGCAGCCCCCGGGCCAGGCTGTCCCAGCGCACGGAGCGGACGCGGGGGCTGTTCACCAGGTGCCACAGCTTGGCGGGGAAGGTGCGGGGGCTGAGCCCGGGGGGCAGAGGGGACTCGTCCATGTCGATCGCCGCTCGCAGACTGTGGCAGCAACGCCTCAGCGCAACGGCCCCGGCGCGGGCAGGACTTGGCGGGGACAAGCGACACGAGCCAGAGAGAGGCACAGCGCGGGCACAGCGCG
>NW_028148048.1:0-12336 GCF_008360975.1 Lichenostomus cassidix | reverse complement strand
TTAAATTTTGCTTTTATCTACTGCATTTGTGTTCTGTGATTTGTTTGGCCTCAGAGGTTCTACCGCTTGTATTTTTAATGTGTCTCACTATAGCCATCAGCAGACCTGTACTACATTGATTTAATGCTTTCAGACACAAAGCTCAGCCTTCTACTCTGACTTTTTCTGGCATTTTACACAGTTGTTTCAAGAGTCACTCAGCGCTGCCTCCAGAGCACTGCCACCCTGCAGCAAACCTATCCACGCACTTCAGCTGGAAACTGGGACAGCCAGCTTGGTGACACAAGTGCCAGAAGGTCAGCTTTATTCACTGCTCTCTTGCCACACCACAGGACTCAGGGTCAGTGCTGCCAGAGAAGCGTGGAGGGCAGGGCTCCACCGGGGAGGCTGTGCCAGTGCCCTGCTGGAACTCAAGGCACCAGGAAGCACCAAGCCTGCAGACAAGAACTCAACTCCTCTGATCTCCCTTCCTGCCACAGGCAGGCTCACAGCAGCCATCTCAGACCTCTCTCAACCAATGTGGGCTCTCTCCTTACCAAGCTCCTCGGGCTCCAGGGAACTGTTCCCATGGCTCACGGTGCCAGGCAAAGCTCTCTCTGCTGCAGCCATGTTCTCAGGCTCCCCTCCTGAAGACTCAGGGGTGACACCAGTGTTCCCCTTAAAAGAAAACCAGAAAGAAAGAAAACCCAAAGATCACTCACTGTTTTCTGCAGGGACACAGTAGTTCAGAACCCACCGTATTTCCTTCTCTTGAGGAAGAAAATGTTTCTGAGAACTGGTATGTGTGAGTTTACAGAAGACAAAATGTCATCACACTTGGCAATACAATATGGACAATTCCAAAAAATCCCATTCTCTGCCTTGAATCTGCCTCTCCTCAACAGTAAATCTAGAGGAGGCAATGGGTCTGCATATTATATGAAATAGAGGAATCCTTTGGAAAAGCTGTGTAATAATATGCAAAAATGCCTGTGCCAATACAGGCACTGAACATTTCAGGCAAGTCTGGGAAGAGGTAAGAGTTAAGAGAAAGTACATTCCTAAGTCAAAGAGGAAATCTGTCAAACACAATGACTAATGGTCCCTGATTGAATTGCACTTCAACACAGCAGAAGCCCCTGGGCTTCAATTTCATGTGCAGCACCAACATTGTCCTTCCCTCCAATTCACAACTCACAGGGCCTCAGAACCAACACATCTGCTCCCTAAAGGCTTCAGGGCTCACTCACTTTCATCTCTTGCTCCTAACAAGGAGGTCTGGCACCCAAAGGCAGTGGAGAAGATTGACTTCTCAAACCCAGTCCAGAAGCTGCCAAAGCTACAAGGTTGAATGTGGGGCAACACTGAACACATGATGTGGGCACTAAGGAAGGAGTCCTGCCAGCTCCTGGCACAGGGATGTGCTCCTCCCTCCACAGCCCTGAGCACAACAGCCTCATCCAGACTCCAGCTTTGCCAGGACTGGATGGGAACACACATCTCTTCCCACAGAGATGTCCAAGAGGAACATGACAAAGCTCTGGAACATGGAGAGCAAGACTGGCCAGTTTGCCAGTTTGCTGAGGATTTCCCAGATACACATGTGACTGCAGGCTACAGAGAGGACCAGAAAGCTGCAGCTGCAGCACATCCCCTCACACGGCTCTGGCAGTGCCTACACACACAGCAGGGATCACACAGCAGCAGCAGCTGCAGCCCAGCCCTTGCTCTGCCTTGGCCTTCCAACCAAAAGGAGGCAGAGCCCACAGCTGGTGCTCTAACAGAGGCTCCTCTCACATGCCCCTCCCTGGGTGGGACACTTTGCCTTCAGGGGCAATTCTCCAAACACTCTTCTCCTATTTCACATCAAGCTAAGCTTGTTAGAACCTACAAAGCATCACCAGGAATGATGCCCCTGCACTAGGGATTCTTCCCAGGAAAAGGAGAAAGGAGCACCTAAACTTGGCCAACACCTCTCATCCTCACTAAGGATGAGCCCCCTTTTCCTTCCCTCCTCCTTTGCAAATCTTGCTTTACCAAGCAAATCCTTCCCTGTCCATTCACAGCTCAATTCAAGAAGCCTTTCCTTCTCAGCCATGCAACAACTTTCAAAAGCTCTCAGTCCAGCCCTTTTCATCTCTTTCCAATGCAGTTACCTGAGCAAAGGGAGACTTTTCAGGTGGGGAGCGGGAAATCATCTCCTCCAGCGTCTCAAGCACCAGGTCCAGAGTCAGTGGTGGCAATTCCTCTTCCCCAGGCTCATTCCATGGCCAGCTGGAGGCTGTCCATGCTGCACAACCAGCACTGCCAGTCGGAGCATCGGGGGCTGAACTGCTCACTGTGGCTGCAAGAATCCAAACACTTGGGTCAGGCTCCAGAACAGAGCTTGGCACACAGAGCTCTACTGCTGCCTTGGATCAAACACCACAGGAAGCACACAGCAAACTCAAAGCCAGAAATGTATTCCAACTTCCCAGGGGATTGGAAGACTGATTTCTTCCTCTTAAAAAGTATTTATTCTCATTGATGGGTATGTCTGGTAAAGTATGGACTGTAAAACTGATCTACACACACACACACTAATACTTTGTAATCACAGCTGTTTCCATCTCTCCATCAGCTTGAGGATTTGGCTGCTTTGGAGTTTTGCTGAACAAAGAAAGTGGATCCCCCTTGGAAGAGCCCAGATCTGCAGACATGCAGGCTAAAATCAAAGTGGGATTGTATTGCAGAAAAGCAACCTTGTGGCTGAGGCTGTATTCTGCAGCTGCAACTGTTCTGGGGACACACAGAGCTCATTGAAATGCAATAAAAGTCTTTGCAGGAGAGACAATCTTTAAACTCTGCAATATCCTATCAGCATCCTAGTTTGGCTTCACTCAAGAAAACAGGGGAGCTCACCAGACACTGAGCAGTTGTGGGCAAATGTTTTTTGCCTCAGTCTTTCTCCTCTACAGAGAGACTGTTTGGAAAACCCCCAGAAAATCCTCCAAATCTGGAGGAAGGACAGGAAATACAGACAGAGATTGTTTTTGTTCTCAAGGTCCCCCTTCCTGGTCAACTTGACAATTTCTACCTGATTCTCACTTGACATCTACCCATGACAGAGTACTGCAGAAAAATACTTTAAATGGTCTCTTGGCTGGAGCAGTTGGTAAAGCAAGGGTAGAAGTTCTTTCCCTACCTGATGGGCTGTAGGCTGGCAGGTGCTGCTCTGAAGATGTGCAGCTGCTGCTCTCTGGAAGGGCCCTGGAAGAGCTCAGATGGTCAATGTGGATTGTTGGAATGATGAGTTCATGCTGGCATTTAAATTCGCGTGTGTCTGGTTCCTCCAATGAATCCCCAAGAACTCCAGAGGTGGCAAACACTTTCTTGGGAGGCTCTGGGGAAGCCTCAGTGTCCTGATCAGCTGCACTTGTGCTGGAAGGGCCTGGAGGCAGCTCTGAATCCTCAGGTGAGGCAGCACTGAGATCTTGGCATGAGGGAGCTGAGTAGCAATGAGGGAAGAAAGGGAGAAACAGAAGATTGGGTCACTATTGCTCCTGGGCTTCATTTCCCTTGGCAGCAACTGGACATCTATCAGCAAACAGCTAACCTCAGATCCTCCCAAGTAGGGTGAGGAAGAAAAAAATCCCCACATGTTCTGGGGCTTTTCAAAAACCAATCCCCTGTCTATTTAGGTCTCACCTATTTGTTTAACTGTCTGGGAAAACTGTCCCCTGCCAGTTCCTCTGCAGGGATAGTCAAGAAGCCCAACAACCAGGTCTTTTCCCCTCTGCTCCAAAGGGACACAAAAACTTCATAATCACAACCTTTCCTACATGCCCATTAGCTTTTGCAGTTGGCTGCTTGAGTTTCTCATCCCAACACATGAGATTCACATCTCATCCACAGAGTGGATTCACCCTGGACAAGACCAGATCTTCAGGCAAACACTGAAATTCACCTGTGATTTTTATGCTAAAAAGCAACCTTGTGGCTCAGGCCATATTCTGCAGGTGCAACTGTTCTGCAAACACACAGAGCTCCTTGAAATGGCATGGCCTGAAGGGCACAACACACAGTCTTAAAAATCTGTGATATTCTATCACCGTCCCAGTTTGGCTTCATTCAAAGACAGAGGGGAGCTCACCTAACACTGACCACCTTTCAGCCAAGATTTTTTGCCTTACACTTGCACCTCAGCAGAAAGGCTGTCTGGAAAATGCCCAAGAGACAAACCAAATTGGAAGAAAGGAGAGGAAAAGGAGACCGAGAAGTCTTTTGCATTCAAGGTTCCTTTTTCTTGTCAATTTGACACTTTTCTATCTGATTCTCACTTGACATCTACCCATGACAGAGCACTGCAGAAAAATACTCCAAATGGTCTCTGGCCAGGAGCTGTTGGAAAAGCAAGGGTAGAAGTTCTTTCCCTACCTGATGGGCTGTAGGCTGGCAGGTGCTGCTCTGATGATCTGCAGCTGCTGCTCTCTGGAAGGGCCCTGGAAACGCTCGGATGGTCAATGCGAACCAGGCGAACCATGAGCTCAGGGTGGTGTTTTAGGTCCATGCGGACCAGTGGAATGCTGAGATGCTTGAGATGGAATTTGCGTCGGATTGATTCCTCTGATGAATCCCCCAGAACTCCAGAGGTGGGAACTGATTTCTTGGCAGGCACTGGGGAATCCTCAGACTCTTGAGCACCTGCACATCGTCGCCTGGAAGGGCCTGGAGGCAGCTCTGCATCCTCAGGTGAGGCAGCTCTGAGGTCCTGGCATGAGGGAGCTGAGTAGCAATGAGGGAAGAAGAATGGAAGCAAAGGGAAGACTGGGTCACTATTGCTCCGGGGCTTCGTTTCCCTTGGCAGCAACTGTACTTCTATCAGAAAAGCAAAAAGCCCGGATCCTCCCAAGCAGGGTGAGAAGAAAAAAATCCCCACATGTTCTGTGGCGTTGCAGCAACCAATTCCTTGTCTGTTTAGCTCTTGCCTATTCGTTTAACTGCCTGGGAAAACTTTCCCCTGGCAGTTCCTCGGCCGGAGGCAACTGCCAGAATCCCAACTGCCAGGTCTCTCCCCCTCTGCTCCAAAGGGACAGGAGGCTCCCTGCAGCTGGGCCTGGCCACCATCGAGCCCTCGGCACTCACACGCACTCACGGAGAGCTCCCCAAGCGTGCCCGTGGCCGGGCAAGGAGCAGCGGCAGCCACGGCGCGGGGCTGGGCCAGCTGCAGGCCGAGCGGGCCAGGCTGCTGTGAGCGCAGCCCCGGCGGGACTGTCCCGCAGCCC
The DNA here is from genome assembly GCF_008360975.1 of Lichenostomus cassidix. Taxonomy (NCBI): domain Eukaryota; kingdom Metazoa; phylum Chordata; class Aves; order Passeriformes; family Meliphagidae; genus Lichenostomus; species Lichenostomus cassidix. The sequence continues at coordinate 7,093 of NW_028148048.1, read as the reverse complement.
CCCGCAGCCCGGGGGGCACGGCACGGCACGGCACGGCACGGCACGGCACGGCACGGCACGGCACGGCACGGCACGGCTGCCTTGCCCAAGCACAGCCAGCCCCTGGGCCAGCCGGGGCAGCTGCGCTGAGCAGCCCCAGCACGGGCAGTGCCCACGGCCAAAGCCCGCGCCACCCTCGCTGCCAGCCCGGCTTACCGGCCCCGCGGAGCTGCTGCAAGCGGCTGCGCTGGCGGCTGCGCACCTCCTTGCTGCACCTCCTTGGCGCACCTCCTCGGCTGGCCTTGCTCCGGCGCTCGATGCGGAGCAGAAGGTCGGGGCGGTCGCGGCGAAAGATTGGATTCCTGAAGTGGAGCCAGCTGCCGCCCTCGCTCGCCACCTTGTGGAAGCCGTACAGGTGGAGCTGTCGCACGAAGCTGCTGAAGTGCGTGGCTTTGAAGGTGCCCGGGGCCGCCGCCGCCCCCTCGCCGCCCAGCCCGCGGGCGCCGGCCGGGCTGAGCAGCTCCCGCTCGAAGAGCGAGCGCTCGACGAGCAGCCCCCGGGCCAGGCTGTCCCAGCGCACGGAGCGGACGCGGGGGCTGTTCACCAGGTGCCACAGCTTGGCGGGGAAGGTGCGGGCGCTGAGCCCCGAGGGCAGAGGGGGCTGCTGCATGGCGGCGCCGCTCACCGACTGGGGCAACAACGCCTCAGCGCAACGGCCGCGGCGCGGGCAGGACTTGGCGGGGACGAGCGACGAGCGACACGAGCCAGAGAGGCACAGCGCGGGCACAGCGCGGCCGTTTCGCTCCCGGGGCGCTGGCCGGGCTCGGCGGGGCGGGCAAAGCCCCTTGCGAGGCTGCTGGCAGCAGTGGCGACCTCTCTCCCCGCGCTGCATCTCATCCCCGGGTCACCTGTGGTGACAGAAGGAAAGGACATTGCTCTGTCTTGCTTGCTGATAGGATGAAGAGGAGACACTTGAAGACATCCTTTTTGCCTCTTTTTCATCCAGCTGGCATGTTCTTTCTCCTCATCCCTGCCTGTCAACAAGGGGCAGCAGTTTTGTCAGCATGCTCATCAAAGCTGAACTGCTGCCCCTAGGATGGATGTTGCTTTAGCCAAGGGATGAATGGCTTCCAGTTGGAGTCAGCTCATGCTGGTGTCTCCACAAGAGGCTGTGCCTTTTTCTTTCCTCAGGAATCATTTCTGGTCTTCCTGTCTTCCCCCATCTGGGGAGAGTAACAGTGAAAACCCCTCCTGCAGCCAAGTCTAGTCAATGCAGACTGCTCACAGAGTACATCTTGCGATGGAAAGAGACTCCTCTGGGTTGGTGTTGGGAGGTGGAGGGGGAAGGTTTGTCCTGTGCTCACTTGAAGTCTTGTTGGGCAGCTGTTTTGCTCTGGCAGATAGACACCAGGGATGTATATCCAAGCCTTGCAGGTTCATTCATGAGCTTCCTGAGAGACCAAGGAGACTGAGGGATTGTTCTGTGAGGGCAGAAATTTCCATCTGGGAACTTTTTCAGATGCTTCAAAAATTTTTTACTTTCCTTCCCAAATATTGCCATAATCTTTTGCTTCCAGAGAATCTTTTCCTTCTCTTTGTTGAACTTCCCTCTGCTGCCCTCCCAAATCTGGCCATTTCCCAGGATTCCTCCCCAAACTCAGGAGTATCCCATGGCCTTCCCTCTCCAGCTGGAACAGAAGGAAGCCCAGAGTTTGCTGTTGTGAGAGAGGAGTTTCTCTTTCTGCCCTGATTTCCATTTGGGGTAGGTTTGTGTGCATTCATTTGATCAAGGAAGGTTTAAACTCGGAAGGAGTTGTGTTTCAAACTGCTCCATCCTCAGGGTCTTCTGTGGATATCCTTGGACAAAAGGGCTCTTGGTGTGAGCTCCCAGTGTCCAGGTTAAGGAAGGAGGTTGATATTTCAGGGTTGTTGCTGCTGAAAACATTTGTTTTCCTCTAGGAGCAAGGAGCTGGGAGTGGATACTTTTCTCACCTGCCTGCAGAAGAGGAAGTTGGAAAGTGGCAATTTTGTTTGAGGAGGTGGCCATGGGGAGTGTTCTCCCAGAGATGGTGTCTTGGATTGATGATATGATAATCCTTTATTCCCTATCGTTGGCTTATATGCCCAAGAAAGAAAAAACTGTGTAAAAATGTGTGGTCCTGTCTCTTTAACTACACCCAGCCGCAGAGAGAAACGCGGGTTGTTTTGAAAACATTTTCTCCAAGCCTTGCTCCGGGGGAGGATTCGTCGCCCGGCAGAGACTGTGTGCTGGACGGGGGTCGGAGTGAGCTCTGTTCCCGTTTTTTCCATTTTTCTTCTTTTTCCTCGTTTAAACCCCTTCTCTTCGATCTGCTTTGCCACCCAGAAACCCAAAAGAGCCAGAGGACAGCAGAGCTCTCCAGGGAGCTCCACCCGGCCCCGGGTGGGGGGCGAGGAGGAGAGGGACTGCGTCTGAGAAACGAACTTTTTAATCAGGTTGAATAACTGCCTTTCACCTTGTTTTTTTCCCCTTCCCCTGTGCCTTGCAGGGCACTCTGTGTAATTTTGTTAAATAGTTTTTTCTTCACTTCCATCTAAGAGGTTCAGTTGTGGGTGGGGGAGGGGGTGTCGGGGCCCTTCGCTCTCAGAAGAAAGAGTCTTATCATTAACCCGGGACATATTTGGCGCCCAACTTACAGAACCTTAATTACTTATTCTACACCTTTTATAAAATTAAAAAAAATTAAAAAAAACCCCTAATAATTACATTCTAATTTTAAACGCTTAATATTAAATTACAACCATCAATAATCACTATACTGTTTAATAAAAAATTATTTAATATAATACTATCTATTTAGCACATAAATTTATTTCCCTACCAACAAATAAAAACAATCCTATCCCTAATATATAATTTCCACCAATCAAAAACACAACTCCAGCTTATTATAATAATGTATGTAATACTAACAATCTATAAAAAATATAAAAAACAATTAAAAATATACATACTCTGTTAATTTCCTCCTCTAGTTTTAATAACCTATTTTAAAATTTTATTAATAATATTACCCAACCTATTAAAAAAATAAAAAATAAAACTTCCTAACTCCTCACCCATCTCTTTCCCTTTAAATCTAATATATCAACTTTTAAAAATATTCAATTTCCCCTAAATATTAAAAAAACCATTAACTTAATTATACAAATACTTTACCTAGAAATTTCCGTGTATATAATATTCAATTTTACCAAAATAAAAACTAAAAAATCCAAAAAAACTAAACAAAAACAAACACCTAATCCAAATATAAAAAAATTTGAATAGTATAAAATATAAAAAAACATAAATAAAACTTTAAAAAAATTCTCTAATCCAATAAACTAAAAATTTCCCCCTAAACAAATCCCAAAACCAGCTAAAATAAAAAAATATCTAAAAAAAAAATGCAAAAACAACTACAATACAATATATTAAACCCTAACATATACTTATCATACACTATCAAATATTATAAAACAAAAAATAAAAAACCTAAACCAATAGCAATTGCTCCTATTACAAAAAACAAAAAAACCCAATTTAAAACTAATCGCCCAAATAACAATTAAAAAAAACCCTCAAAACCAGCAACTAAATCAAAAATCATTATTAAATCCATAAATATAAAAAACCTTCACAACCTAAAAAAAATTATGTCCAACAAAATAATAAATCTATAATTAATTAGTTAGTCCGTCTTTAAAATACTACAAACAATGTTACACTTCTAAATCCTACTAAAACAAAACATTTAAAAACTATATCACATAACCCAAATATCAACCAAACTATACAAAATAAACCTAACTGCAGCAACCTCTAAAAACAATCAAAACTACAAAAAAAAATACCTACATCCTGACAATCTCTATTCACAACAAACTCAATAAAAAACTATAAAACAAAAAATTCAACGCTTAAAAAAAATAACCATAATAAAAATTATCTTCTCAAAAAACATAACAAACCCAAATCCAATTATAAACCCAAATAAAATAAAATATACACCTGTAATATAACAAAAACTCCTAAAGCTTAAACCATCAAAATATACTTCTGCTTTAACCATTATAAAACAAAATAACGAACATAAAACTATACGTAATATAACAAAAAAACTCCAAGCATATACAAATATCATACATAACCCAATAAATACAAAAATCTCAGCTGTAAAAACAAATCTACAAAAACTAAAAAATAAAATAAAAAAAAATCTTAAAAAACTCAATAAAAAAATTAAAAACAACCTTCTCCAAATCTCAACAGTACAAACCAAAAATTCTACTACCCCACGCAAATGCTCCTCAACTATAAAAACTAAATATATCCCTCAACATAAATTATAATATTTCCTATATAACAATAAAAAAACATAAACAAATAAAATAAACAACCCACTACTATCCTAACACAACAAATGCGTAAATTAAAAAAAAACAAAACTCAAAAAAAAAAACTCCACCAAAAAAAAAATAACTCTACTCAATATATCTAATTCCCCTAAAAAAACCTCTAACACAAATACCCACCATAATTAAAAAAACCCTACCTCTAGCCAAATAAAAGCCAAAAAAACCCAAATTTTTTAAACAATATAAATTCAATAACCTAGCACATCAAAACCACAAAAATACAAAACTTTAGTTAACACTAATACACAATACACAATAATCCCATCACAACATGTAAAAACAAAACCTATTTCTATTTCTAACATTACAAAAAAATCACAAAACTTAACCCTCATAAAAACTAAAATAAACCTAACTAAAAAAAAGTAAAAAAAACATTCCATTATAACTAGCCCAAAAGCTCCATATATGGGCTGGCAGAGAGGCAGCAGGGGAGGTTTCAGACAGGAGCAGCAGCCCCTGCCTGGGTCATGCTGCAGGGAACCCTAGGAGGGAGGTGTGAGAAGGGTTGTTTATTTTTGTGCAGATCAGCGATTTTCTCCTCTTTCAAAAGAAAAGGTGGGAAGACTCTCAGGTCTTGTGCTCAACTGGCAGTGCATTTGATATGATGGTGGGCGGGAGACACAGATGCAGACACCAGCTGAGGTAATAATGTCATTTACTATAATGCAAAAATGAAAAAAAATCAGAAATGGATAAGGTAAGCAATGCACCTCATCATTACTACATGAGGTTGCCTCTAGTGATGAAGGAAGACATCACCAGATACCCAAATCCTTTCCCCTCATCCAGACCTGCACATCAGCTGGGGGAAGCTGTCCCAGCAAAGCCCTGCAGAGCCACGGCTGTACCTGGGAAATGCTGCAGTGCCTCCACCTTTGCTGGCCACGAGGCTTCCGAGTGCACTGTGAGAGCAGCCTGGCTGTGATAGTGCTGAACGACCAACCTGACAGAACTTGTAGTGTGGGGACATCTGACTTCACTCTCCTCTTGGTTTTCTCCTCTTGAGAGAGGAGGGGTAAAAAACCTCAAGGAGAAAAACCTCAAGGTTGCTCAAGGAGGAACCAAGGGAGTTGTTTTGGATCCTTCAGCCCCATACAGGGCCAGATGTGGCCTTGTCTGGATTATTCTGAATGTGGAAAGGTAAATACCTGTTTCAGCAGTGAGTAGATACATAGATCATAATGGTATTAATACTTGGTTAATGAGCAGATATATATATATATATAATTCTGTAAACTCACCCATGCCAGTTCTCAGAAGCATTTTCTTCCTCAAGAGAAAGAAATATTGCAGGCTCTGAACTGTTGTGTCCCTGTGGAAAACAGTGAGTGATCTTTGGGGTTTTTTCCTTCTGGTTTTCTTTCAAGGTGTCAAGGTTTGAGATTTTGGTAAGATCATTGGTTTCCTAAATTGTATTACTCAGCCTAGCTTATAGGTACCTTTCTTAACTTGCATTTTAGCTATTTTTATAGTTTTTGCAAGCATTTACCCCATAATTGCATTTTAGCTGTTATAGTTTTGCAATTAAGCCTTTTTTTGTGTGTGTATGTCAATCTGTTCTAGGTTTGTATGTTCGTTATTTTCTGCCTCTAATAAATGGTATTTTAAATCATATTAGACTAATTGGCCAAATATTGGTCCACCAAGGGACCGAGTCTTGGGGTGCTAGCTACCCTGATCTGTTGCCAGAAGCCTGGCAATCCATTATTTCCCATGATTTGGCCAATCCAGGATTTCCTACTATTTGGCCAAACCATGATTTCTCCCGATTTGGCTAATCCATGATTTCCCAGGAATTTCCATTATTTGGTCATTCCAGGATTTCCCAATATTTGGCCTATCCATTATTTGTGCCAATCTGGCCAATCTACGATTTCCCATGATTTGACCAATCCATGATTTCCCATGATTTGACCAATCCATGATTTCTCATGATTTGACCAATCCAGGATTTCCCATGATTTCCCCCGATTTGGCCAATCCGTGATTTCCCATGATTTTGCCAATCCATGATTTTGCCAATCCATGATTTTGCCAATCCATGATTTCCCACGATTTCCCGATATTTGGCCATTTCATGATTTCCCATGATTTGTCCAATCCATGATTTCCCAGGATTTGGCCAATCCCTGATTTCCCATGATTTGGCCAATCCATGATTTCCCAGGATTTCCCATGATTTGGTCACTCCATGATTTCTCCCGATTTGGCCAATCCATGATTTCCCAATATTTGGCCAATCCATGATTTCCCATGATTTTGCCAATCCATGATTTTGCCAAGTCATGATTTTTCATGATTTCCCATGATTTGGCCATTTCATGATTTCCCATGATTTGTTCAATCAAAGATTTCCCAGGATTTCCCAATATTTGGCCATTCCATGATTTCCCATGATTTGACCAATCCATGTTTTCCCATGATTTCCCACGATTTGACTAATCCATGATTTCCCCGTATTTAGTCAATCCATGATTTCCCATTATTTGGCCAATCCGTGATTTCCCATGATTTAGCCAATCCATGATTTAGCCACTGCATGATTTAGCCAATTCATGATTTCTCAGGATTTCCCAATATTTGGCCATTTCATGATTTCCCGTGATTTGACCAATCCATGATTTCCCATGTTTTCCCATGATTTGACCAATCCACGATTTGGTCAATCCAC
>NW_028148047.1:0-12375 GCF_008360975.1 Lichenostomus cassidix | reverse complement strand
GCATCATGGTGATAGGATTTCTGAGTTTCACCAGGTCGTGCCCCACGTTGGGCGCCAAAATATGTCTTGGTTTGAAAACAAACCAGTGGGAGATCACACGTCAAGATTGAAATTAAAAATAAGTGAAATAATACAAGGAAAGGCACTGACAAAGTCAGATACAACCTAACACCCTGTTAGGGTGGTGGTAGCAGTCCAACTGAAGTAGTCCAGTTGAAGCGGTGATCCTGTGAAGGTCTAGTCTCCAGCTGAAGATCCAGTGGTAGCTCTGGTCCTCTGGGAACCCAGTAGACAGGGCTAGCTCAGGCAGTTCCAAGGCCAGGTTATATCCACGTGGGAATACCTGGCTCCTCCCTCCTGGACAGAGCATCCCACAATGGGATGAGATAAGTCCATGAGTCACATGGTGGTTCCCTGATGGCCCATTGTCTGTCATGCGGGGTGGGTCATTAGCAGCTGGTAACAGCTAATGGATGGCCCATTGCCTGTCATCCAGAGTGGGTCATTAGCAGGTGATAGCAGCTAACGGCCCACAGCTGGTGGTAATAGAATACTTGACTACATCTATATTGCAACCTAGGACAGCTACAAAGGCCTTGCAAGGGAGAGAAAGGCCTTGCTCCTAGGATGGAAGCAGCCTGGCCTCGGCTCGGGAGAGTCTGCACCCTATAGACAAAAACTCATGTTGCAGCAGAATTTGGGCGAGATGTTGCTTGTAAGATTGGACCCACGCCAAAGAAGTTCCCAGAGGGCTGTCTCTTGTGGGAGGGACCCCATGGCTAAGTAGAGAACCCCTCTGCCTGATTGGACTGACCAGAGAACAAACCCCTTACCCTGCCCCCTGCCCATGTTGTTGGTGTGGAAAGAGGGAAGGGGGGGTGAGAAGAGAGACTGCTTCTTAAGAGGGAGGGGGTGAGAGCAGAGAAACTGTCTAGAGAGAGAGCGATAAGTAGAGATAAAGAGTATTCGTAGTAGAAGAATTGTAGTGATTAATAGATTTATGGACCTGCTCTGTGGACTGAGAAAATACCCCACACCCTGCCCCCCTACCCGAACTGTTGGTTGGAAGGAGGAAAGGGGGTGAATAAAAAATAGGTTCGTAAGAGGGAGGGGGATGAGTGAACAAAATAGTGTATGAAAAGTTTATTTTTGCCTCCCATTTATCCTCCAACTCAGTTAGGTAATTAAATCACTTTGCAACTTTAAGTTTAGAGCCTGTCTGCCCTTTCTTCCGTGCGTCCTCCTACCAGTGTCCTATCTCACTTAACTCATGAAATTTGTGTGTGTTTTTACAGTTTTTTTTTCTTTCCCCTCTCCTGCATATCTGCAGCAGGAGAGAGCTGGAGTGTCAGCGTTTAGTCAGGGTCAAACCCCGACACTAGTCTATTCTCCAATGATTTAGGCTTTTTTACTTGGAAGATTGGAGGGTTAAATTCTGATTGGCATTCCCTTAATAACCTGAGCTCTAATAAAAGGTCTATTAACAGTTCTAATCCTTGTCATGCCTCTAACTTTATAGGGTATTGTTTTTTTCTTACTGGTCGGACTCCTGGTTTCAGTTCAGTTTTTACTGGACTCACATTTCTTGCTTGTCCTGGGATTCCTGATACCCAAATGAATGGTATAACTGCATCTAAAACTTCACTAGGGATTTCCTCTTCTGCAAGTTTTTCCTCAGTGAGTAGGCAGATCTGTGCTTTCCATGCATTTTCTGGGGAAATATGCAACTGGACAGAGTCCTCAGAAAAAGTTAATTGTGCATTTAATTTGCATAGTAAATCCCACCTGACCAATGGCAAAGTACACTCCAGCATATAGAGAAACTAATGTGTTAATTTTGTGTTTCCAATTGTGAATTCCATTGGTTGTAAAAACAGTCTGAGGGATTCCTTCCCCATGGCACCAGCAACATTTACTTTTGTTTTACTTAAAGGTCCCTTACAGCAACTAGAGAACAAGTTGCCCCAGTATCCACTAGAAAATCTATTGTTTCATGCCCCATCTTAATTGGGACCAGAGTATCAGCTGGGGAAGTAATGAGATGTCTCCAGTTCCCTTCAATGTAGCCCAATTTCTGCCATAATTCCTGTCTCTTTGGGTTTTTCCTTTTGTTCATTTGTGAGTTGGAGGCATTCCTTTTTCCAGTGCCCTTTCTGTCTACAATAGGCACGCTGCTCTTTTTGGAGTGGCGTTAACCCATGCCCTTGCACTAACCTCTTTCCTGTACTTGCATGTTAGTCAGAGCAGCTAACAATGAATTCTGTAATTTAGTTTGGCTCTTTTTCTCCTTCTCTTCAACCTCTTCTCTACTGTTCAATAGACATCAATTAAGAAATATCTATTCCCTCTGCTCCTTCTGTTTTTTGGAGTTTCTTTCTAATGGCTGGTGCAGAGTGCCCAATAAAAATCATGTAAAACAGCATCCTACTTTCTTCACTTTCTGGATCTAAATCAGTCCATTTACAAGCCACTTCACACAATCTTTCACAAAAAGCTGACGGAGACTCCTTTTCTCCTTCCTTCACTTCATACAACTTGGAAATGTTTTTTTGGTCTCTCAACCCCCTTCTGGATTTCATACAAAATCAGTTTCTGATAGAATTTTAATTACTCTAGACTCACACTTTGATTGGGATCCCACTTTGTGTCATCCTTTGGAAGAAATTCATCAGGATTTGGAATGCCTCAAACCTTTTGATCTAATTCTTTTATTTCCCTAGCTACTCTTTCCTGAGCCTTTTCTAAAACTACTCTATTCTTCATGGGTAAACAAATATTCCAGAAGAGCCTGGATGCCCCCCCCCACAGTTTGGCTTATGAGTTAACATCATGGTTTTAATCATACTATGCATTTGCCTCAGTTTGAAAGACAGGTGTCTGCGGCAGCGCGGTATCGCAATTCAGGAACAGCCACCCCACGCCGCAATGTGGAGGGGGCCGCCTGGGGCCAGAACACGCCAGACAGACACGTGGCTGTGGCAGGCGGTGGAGCTGCGGGGGACACGAGACACTGTGGAGGCGTGGCGATGGAAGAAATGCAGGATCACCATCTGAGGTTTCCAGGGATTTATTAAGGTCCACAGTCGAGGGTCAGAGGAGGGTGGAGAGGGGCGGAGAGGCAGGAGAGGATGCGGGGTGTTGGAAAGCCAAGATGGTGAACCCCAAGTCTGGCTTTCGCAGAGGGCCATCAGGAGAGGGAACAGAGGCATAGTTACTCAGAAGAACCAACTAGGGGAAGCCAGAGGGGAGGAGCCAGGGAGGGGAGAGGTGTAAACCAATAAGATTGCAGCATGGGATGGTACAGGTTTCTGCTAGGGAGAAGTCTCTAGAACAGCATCAATATGCAAAAAATCTTATAAGCACACTACAGCAAATCCACTTTTGTTTTATACAAAAGAAAAAGAAAGAAACTCCCAATATGGTTACAAAAGCAACACAATAGAGTTAAAACTTAAAATTTTTTCAGCTGGACTTATTGGTTTTACTTTAAGGGTCATATAAGGATTAGGGAAATTTTAAAATAAAGAGGGGAAAATTGTCTGAGTCTTTTTAAGCTGGTATAAATTTCTCTAGCCAGATGGTGGGTTTCTTCCCATTGCATGGCTTCCACAGCAGGTAGAGACAAGCAGCGACTCCTTTTGTTGACAACAGGCTGGAATTGGAGCTGGTTTGTGCAGCAGTTTTGCTGGAGTGGGGTGTGGCCTGCTACTAATTGGAATGCAGACTGATAACAGAGTCACTGGGAAGAGTCTCTTTGCCTGTGAAGATAGCACTCAGAACACAATCATTATTTTTGAGCAGCTAACAGTGTCTGATGTTACACACAGTGGCTGCTTGCAATTAACAAAAACATTCCCATTCACCCCTCCCCCTTCTTGCCAGGTGGTGGGGCCGGGCCGGCTGTGCCTTGTAGTTTTTCCCCCTCCCCAGCATTTCCGGGTCTGACGTGGCGTGAGAACTTAGGGGCGGGATCTTCCCACGCTTCTCTGCCCTGTGACGTAAAGGGGGCACAGCGCGATGACGTGCAAGGAGAAGGGGTGGAGCTTACACATGGCGGGAAGATGCTGGGGATTCTGGGAAGAAGAAACTCTGAGGAGCATGGTCCTGCCATTTTGAGAGCAAACCCTGATGTTACATCGAGCTATTTAAAAAGAGATGGGGTAGGAATGGAGGGTAAGGTATGAGTGCTTAGGGTAAGGGCCAGGGTGAGTTGATTAGTCTCACTCTAGCAAGGGAAAAGGGGGAGCTGGCAAGGCGCCCGGGAGAACGGTAGCAACCCGGCGTCTTTTGGACGGGATGCGGCTGGCAAGCCACCTCTTTATCAGGATTAGAGGGAGAAGGAAAGTGGGAAGGAGGAGAGTTATTAACAGGGATGAACTAAATATACTTTAACTAAAAGGGTTTTAACTAAGGAATACATTTCTTTTTGAGGATCGGGCGGACGGGTCTTTCCGAAGCCCTTTCCTGCTCTATCCTCAAAATGCCACACTTGCCTAGCTGTAAAAGGCTGAACTTAAAAAAAAATGGGCTGGGTTCCCAAAAGGAGCCCTACCTACTGCCGCACTCTATAACTCACACACACCCGCACCTCCTCTCCGCGGGGTGCACTCGAGACATACACACACTAACATTCACTCCCCCTCCACTGCGACCTACACACACTCTTGCCACAGCGGAGTTTCAGGGTCAGAAAAATAACCCTGCTTAGCAGTGTAGGCACTGCCAACTCACTACCAAGGTCTCACATCACTCACGCTTACCTCTGGCAGGCTTTTGTTGACTGACAACTGGTCTCTGCCTCGCGGTCCCTACAGTTCGTCACCGTTTCTTCCCCAGCAAAAAAAACCAGATTCAGCAAGTTCCCCACGCTTCTCTCAGGGTCCTTTTCTAAGGACACACTTGTGTCCCCAAGGAGTTCCATGCCTGCAGGCAGGACGTGCGCTTGGCAGCGCAGGGTTTTTCAGTGCCGAGTTGGAGCGGGGGGGGCGCGCGGGAGAGCAGTGGTGCAAGATGGCGGTGCCACGCGGTATGGAGGCGGTGTTGCGCGGGGCGGGGCGCAACGGTTCGTGGCGCCGGCAGCTCACCGCGGCGCGGGCAGCGGCGGCGTGCAGGCGCAGCGCCAGCGGCTCTTTGCCGGGCAGCAGCAGGTCCTTGGCACCGCAACGTTTCAGTGGCAGCACAGGTGGGTGGCACCGGATGCGCGGGGCTCAAGCGGCACGTGTGGTGCAAATGGCTCGGATCGGCGTCGCGGCTGGCTGCTCCCACGGCGGCACGGCACGCTGGATTTGGCATGTTCCAGCAGTTGTTCTTACCTTCCTCACACGGGGCACCATTTGCGGCAGCGCGGTATCGCAATTCAGGAACAGCCACCCCACGCCGCAATGTGGAGGGGGCCGCCTGGGGCCAGAACACGCCAGACAGACACGTGGCTGTGGCAGGCGGTGGAGCTGCGGGGGACACGAGACACTGTGGAGGCGTGGCGATGGAAGAAATGCAGGATCACCATCTGGGGTTTCCAGGGATTTATTAAGGTCCACAGTCGAGGGTCGGAGGAGGATGCGGGGTGCTGGAAAGCCAAGATGGTGAACCCCGAGTCTGGCTTTCGCAGAGGGTTATTAGGAGAGGGAACAGAGGCGTGGTTACTCAGAAGAACCAACTGGGGAAGCCAGAGGGGAGGAGCCAGGGAGGGGAGAGGTGTAAACCAATAAGATTGCAGCATGGGATGGTACAGGTTTCTGCTAGGGAGAAGTCTCTAGAACAGCATCAATATGCAAAAAATCTTATAAGCACACTACAGCAGGTGTCTGCTAAGGAAGGCAGGAACCTCCCTTGGAATGGAAAAATATGACCCCCTTTTCTCCAAATTATTCTAACTTTGAAATTAAGGGGCTTTCAGGAAAAGATATGGGAAAAGGAATAACAGTTCTTTACTAGTACGTATATGTATAACAAGGCAAACAAACAACAACAATGGCAGCAACAACAGAGAAAACCAGAAACCCAGTAACAGCCTTCTCTCAGCTGTCAAAGCACCTTCCCCTTTGGTGCAGTTATGGTCACAGCCGGCAGGGGTACTGTTGGCTCCCGGGTGGTCAGGGCAGGTGTGATGGCTCCCCCGCGGCTGCAGGGGGCGCTGTGGTGCAAACTCAGTCACCTCTCACATGGGTAATGGCGGGCGCAGACGGTGGAAGAGATGGAAAAGGGCTGCAGCAGGAACCTCGAAGCAGTGGCTGGGATGGCAGCAGCAGTCACCCCCCCCCCCCCCAGGGTGGCAAACAGAAATGTAATAGAAAACTCTGCAGCCTTAGCAGGAGCCGTGGGGATCAGATGGACAGAGGGTGCTGGGTTAGAATGTAGTGAAAAAGCCTGAGGCAGCGGTAGAAAACAGGGGGCTGGGCAGTGGCAGATGGGCTTCTCTGTAGCAGCTGATGCATGCAGCCGGGGAGACACACCCTCCAGGAAGGGTGAGGGGGTCGAGGGTCCTGGGTTTTTCCCCTGAGGCACTCGAATAGATGGTGAGGATCCTTTCCAGTGAGGTAGGGTGTTAATAAGGTCCCAGTTCAATGGCTGCTCTTATGAGCAAAGGCTCACCCACAGTAAGGAAGAAGCAGTGCAGGGATGGGTTCCAGCAGTGGCAGTGAATTCTCCCCAGAGTAAGCAACAGCTGGACCATCCTCCTCCAATGCTGAGAGGGAGAGATGGCTAGGAGCTGCACCCAGCCCCTCACCTCCCAGCCAAAATCTCAGCAGTATCTGTACCCTTCCCAAGAGAAAGCCCCTCAGGTAAGAGAGTAGCCAGCTGCACCCTTCTCTCCACCTTGGCCATGTCTTTTGTCTCTTAAGTGATATAACGACGAGAGGGAACTCACGGCAGTCTCAATGTGAGATATAAGCAAGCTCCATTTTATTTCACTAAACGAGAAACTTATATACTGTTACAGATGCTACTAATTATAGTTACACACGTATCTGCAGTTTGTTCTCACACATTCAGGGATCCTCCTGGTGACTCCCTTTTTCTTTCTCATAACACTTCTGACTCCCTATTTTTTCCCATGACATTCTTCTCACAGAAGATTCTCAGGGAAACAAGCCACTGTAGCTTGTTAGGATTTTACTGAGGCCTGAGTATGCTGAGGCCCTGCTCAGGTGTATTCAGTTAGCATAAGTTTTGCTGGAAAACTGCGTTTTCCAACACTTAAGTATCGCTATTTATCATCTCTTAGCAACAAATGGGAGAAAATTCCCTAAGAGAAAGAAAAAAAAGAAAAATCCTAACCTCCAACAGTATTCAATTGGGATTTAGGTGATATGATACTGTTGGCTGTTTCTGGTTCAACAAGTCTGAGGCGGTGAACAGCACATGCACATACACCACCTTCTCCTCAGGTCTGACTGCCTGCCTTAAAGGTGCTTGTAATACTGACTTAACTTTCCCTCCAGTCCTACTAGAAACAGGGGTTGCATCAAAAACAACTTCCTTATCACTAGTGTTATAAATAAAAACGAGTCAACCGAAAATTTAGTAGCAAAACTTTTATATAAAGCAGATTACAAAATAGCAATGATTATTAAAATACAGAATTTAGAATATAAGGCTGAAGGCAATAAGCAAAGCAGCGCTGGGTGTGCCTGGGACTCTTGGCTCCACAGACAAAAGCACGCCTTTGGTTTAAAACTCCTCCTTTTTATACATTTTTTAGTTTCGTTTCTCAGAAATCCCACTCCTCTCAATGCCCCAGTTTTACATCATGCTCTGTCTTTCTGCGCTTGCGTTCGCTGTTGCTGGGGTCTGTTGCTGGGGGTCGTAAAGGGGATGGTCCTTCTGCACTTGCGTCTTTGCTGTTATCAGGGGTTCTAAAAAAACTACAGAGCAAGCAAAAGCTAGGGAAAAAAAAAAGAGTGGTGGGCTAAAAAGCGGTTACAGCACAATTTCTATAACTCAACTACAGAAACTTTTACAACATTTGTGATTAGGAATAACCTATGTAACATTTGATGACATTTGTAGTTGGAAATATTTAATGTAACATCCATGGTACATATATTTGAGTCTGGTATCTTTCCATGCCTTACAAGAAAATCGTCTCTGTGTCTCGGTTTATTTCTTATAAGGATAACCCCACTCCTTACTGCAGTTCCCCTTACCAATTGTGTCTAGGGCTATCATGCCCTCATCACATCCACATCTAAAACAACTTGTTGCTTGTCATGAATTACATTTACAATTATCACACTAGATTCCCTGTCCACCTCTAGCTTTAATCCTCACTTATGATTCGCCCCAATCGAGCCCGGAGACACTTCAGAGACCTCGTCAGAGAAGTGGGTATTTGCTTTATTCGATGCACCGGGTGTGGGATAATTTTCTCCACCAAACACACACACCTCAGTACCTCCAAAGACACTGTGTTATAGGTAAAATTCATGAATATTCATTACATTCCCCAGGATAGGAGTGGTTATACAAATTACTTCTCATAAGTCATTAATATTATTAGCGATTTCTTGTGCTCAATTTCAAAAGGATTCCTTTTGCCCCCTTTTCTCTTGATAAGATTAAGGGAATCCACAAGGCCAGAACTGTTATCAGCCTTCAGCCCTGGACGGGCGCCGTGCTGGTGGAAGGGGCAAAAGATCAAAGAAGTAAGGATCGTTGAAGTGTAAATACATTTGGGTTATCTATTTGACCACTCCTTTCTCACTTTGGAGGAGCTGCCAATAACTGGACTTGCTCTTCGGAGTTTTCATATTTTTTATCTTTTCATCTTGCACAACAAGAATCTTTACTCTTATCTTTTATTATTTCATTAACCAAAGGATATATTCCATTTTGATACTTTGAATCTACTAAACCACATTTTTTTCTTACATCCTGATTATTTCTTAAAGCAGAAATCTACATGAGGGACCTCATCCCATTTTTTTGCCTCCTACAAAATAACATCAACTCTAGTATCGTATTATATTTCAAAGGTCCATTTTCTGGCCATTTTCCACCATCATCTAATTCATATTGAGGCCACAATTGATGATAATATCTTTTCAATTTATCTTGAGTCATAGGGTCACCCCCAAATTTACTCCAATTCCTTAGGATGCTCAAATCTTAAAGGGCTTGATATCACATTCACCACCACTTTTTGGTCACAGATTATGACTTAATTAAATTTAGTTAATAAAAGACTAACAGTAAAATGGGTACACTTTCTAATACCTTGTTAGCTTTTAAGGACTGGATTTCAATACTAGAACAGTAAAATGGATACAGGTTTATCATTATATATATGCTAAATAAAGATACTTTGAGTTCTCAAAAAAAAACAACCAACCAAAACTCAAAATGGATGCAGTTCTCAAGTACAGTTGCAAGGAAGAAATTGATTATATTATTGTAAGGTCCCATTTCCTATCAGTGTGCAGGGCATGCAAATCATTGACTTGTGTGTTATCTTTAAGCTAGAAAATGTTAGTGCGGTCTGACTGAGCGGCTTGGTGACTGCTTATTGCTTTGGGTCCCTTTCATTACCTGTGTTATAGTTACTGGCTTTCCTCAACAGGACCACTAAATGTTCTCTTTGCATTTGTAAGTGGATAGTGTTTGTGTCAGTTTTTATAGACAAAGTATTCTGAGGTGTGGGAAAACTAGATTTACTTAGGCTAAATTTTCTTTTTCATCTCTGTATTCTTTATGTCAGCCTAGACTATAATTTATTAGTGTCTAGATACTTTGAGAAAACTGTTGAATCTATGTATTGGGTTTGTGTGGCAAGGTTTTGGTAACAGAGGAGGGAGCTACATGGGTGGGTTCTGTGAGAAGATTGAGGAATACATCTAGTGCCAGTAGCTGGGTATGTGAGCTGCAAATTGTGCCCTTGGTTGGAGTAAATTGCTGGAGCCGCAGGCTACTGTCACAGTAGAGATGGACATGCGACGCAAAAACACAACTCCAAGCCAGGAAGGAAGGTGAAAGATAGAGCGAGTGTTATTGCTACAAAGTCTTTTTTATACTATTTTCTAACATTCGTGCCACACAGTCACTGGCTACTCAAATCTGTCATACAACACCATTGGCCAGTTATTCCTAGTACACAACTTCTGTGAAAAACAGCATCCCTATTGCAGGTGCAAAATTCCTTCATGTTTTTCTGTCTTGTTGACGAGCTGTTGTCCAGACTTTGTTTTGCTTCTTGCTTCTGTTCATGGTAAGGTTCTCACGGGTATGAGGTTGTCTGTAACATGGTCGGTGTTTGTGAGCCTGAGACAGGCCTAGACAGACCTGCCATTGATTCCCACAGGCTACGATCTGAGAACTGGTACTGACCTTTTGCCTAACAAAGGGCATGGGGTCCTGCAGTTCTGGCCAGCCTGAGGTGGGGAGGGAGTAGCCAGTCACCTAGAGATTCTGCAGGACCTAATAAACAACAAGAAGATCTCAGACCAAAAATAACCATTAGCCTTGAACACTTTCAGGGATGGGGCATCCACAACATCCTTGGGAAACCTGTTCCAGTGCCTCACCACCCTCACAGTAAAGAATTTCTTCCTAATATCTAATATAAACCTACCCCCTTTCAGTTTGAAGCCATTCCCACTTGTCCTGTCACTCCATGCTCTTGAAAAAGTCTCTCCATCCTTCTTGTAGGCTCCCTTCAGGTACTGGAAGGCTACTATAAGGTCACCCCAAAGCCTTCTCTTTTCCAGGCTCAACAATCCCAATTCTCTCAGCTTTTCCTCATGGAAGAGGTGTTCCATTCCTCTAATCATCTTCACAGCCCTCCTCTGGGTTCACTTCAACAGGTCTATGTCCTTCCTTTTTTGGGGACTCCAGAGCTGGATGCAGTACTCCAGGTGTGGTCTCACAAAAGTGGCATAGAGGGACAGAATCACCTCCCTCGACCTGGTGGCCACATTGCCGGCTCATGTCCAGCCTGTCGTCCACCAGTACCCCCAAGTCCTTCTTGTTAGGGCTGCTTTCGATCTTTTCATCCCTATGTAGTCTGCAGGATTTGGATTTGCTTCTGGAGAATGGCTGTGTGAATGAGCAAGTAAACAGCTTGTGTGCACTTACTCTCTCCAGCAGCTGTCATAGTGTAAGTGAAGGTAACTTAAAATTCCTTTTTTTTTTCTTTTTTTTTTTTTTTAATCTTACATTCCCTGGGGGGGGAGAGGATACAGCAGCAGTTCCTGCTTCTGTGACAGTTTCACACAGATGTAAAAAGAGGTGAGGCTCTGTCCCACTCCGCCCTTCCTTCTTCACCTATAAGCCTAGTTCTGTACTACAGTGGGTGTGGTTGTGACTTGAGTCACCTTAGGAAGATGAATATTGTCCTCTCATTTGCGACTAGAGCAACTCTATAGGTGTCTATTCCTAGTGTGTGAGAGGACTCGCATAGAGGATTATTAAACATGCCATAAAGTGACTGACTGACTTAACTTCAAGTACTTGTCCTTATTTCTTTTTTTTTCTAAATTTGCAGTTTAGAAAAGTGCATTGAATTAGCCTGTGATACTGATTTTCAAGCACATTCAATGCTCAGGCCATAAGAATATATAAAAAAAAGATAAGGGTCAAAACCAATTAGGATATATTGAACTTTTTCAACACTTCATTTGTCATTTTTTAATCATCTGCTCTAGCCCATTCTTTTCTCATATCAGTTACTATCTTGGGGTGATTTTATGACACTATTCCTGATTGTCTGCTTTATGCCCAGAAATGGGTCCTGTCGCTTTATGCTGAGTCCAGGGGCGGGAGCCTGGGGAACTAGACGTGGGTTTTCTTCAAGCACTCACTTCCAGCGTGCTCGATGTGTGCCGTGGACGCGTGTTACACTGTTGCTCTTAGCTAGCTCAGTTCATGTTAGCTGAGGCAAGAAGTTTTTCCCTGGACTGCAACAGTAATCACCTCCAGCGGCTTCTGTGGTTTCTTCTGGAACTCTTTGGCTTAGCTCTTGTCTGAGATTGTACCATCGGCAGGAGCCACCCGGCACCGACCGGCAGGGAAGTCGCAGGGACACCACATCTCAGACATCCGCACCCCAGGAAAAACTGAGCCAGCAAAAGAAGGGACTTTAAAATCGACCAGTTTTATCTGCAGCAAAGAGGAGACAAGCAACATCAGAGTTCACCAGGTTCCCATCTGTTTTTTCTCATGCCCGACCTGCTGGGTGGACTCTTCTTCCCTCAGAAGGAAGACAAAGCCGTCGGCCATTTTGGTTTTCCCTAGCCTATGGCCGGTGGAGTTTTTTTCTTTTCCCTGGCATTTTTGGGTTTGTTTGTTTTGCTGTGGGTGGGTGTGGGGGTGTGTGTGTGGGTAAGGTTCTGAAGGTTCAATATCTAACAGTTATTAATTTCTTTTGTGTCGTGTGGGCAC